>NC_136267.1:178274232-178286732 GCF_964187855.1 Myxine glutinosa
AACAGGATGCTGAATGGGTAGAACTCCTGTGCTTGAGGTGTCTCATATGGATTAGATTGGCAACCCGAGTATAAACTGTCAGATTGATGTTCCTCGGGCAGTGCGCTGCATCACAAAGTGTGGCATCGCTCGGATGGGCATTAAGCTGGGTCTCCAATACGGTCACATTACTTGGTGGATGCTGACGATCTGCAAAGTGTCTTTCACGAAGAGCCGGTGAGTTGAAGCCGGAACCCAAGTGAACTTCCAAATTCCAACCACCTTCAGTCCAACGACAGGCCGGGTCTCAACTGGTGCATGTGCGGCTTCGGCCAAAATCCCTTCCCTGGCTGATACATTAAGAAGGGCGGATTAATTGGGGCCATTAAAGAAGCACTACTATTAAGAGAGAGCTAAGAGAGAGAGCTGATGTGGGGCTTAATGAAACCAGGATTGAGCTCAATGGAGTTCTCCTATCCTCTAGTTTTATTGGAGCTAGCACCCCACCATAATATCTCCTGAGTTCTGTGGAATCCAAAGCTCTCAACATTTTTGGAAATCTCCTTATGTGAGGTTGAATCAAAAGGTATGTTGCTCTCACATAACAGGCAGGTAGTGGTCTCTCTGGATTATTTTATCCGCATCTCCTCTGGTTTAGCGCCTTCTGGTCTCTCAGCACCCAGCCCTCCCAAGCAACTCCAACATCTACAATGCATTCAGAAAGTATTCACACCCCTTGACCTTTTCACATTTTGTTGTGTTACAGCCTGAATTAAAAATGAATAAATTGAGAAATTTTTTTGTCACTATCTGCACAATTTACCCCATAATGATCATGAGATCTACACAATATACCCCATACTATCAAAGGGAAATTTACTTTTAAATTTTTTTGCAAATTAATTTAAAATGAAAAGCTGAAATGTCTTGAGTCACTAAATATTCAACCCCTTTGCTGTGACACTCCAAATTGAGCTCAAGTGCATCCAATTTATTCTGATCATCCTTGAGATATCTCTATAACTTGATTGGAGTCCACCTGTGGCCAATAATTCAATTGATTGGACATGTTATAGAAAGAAACGCACCTTTCTATATAATGTCCCACATTTGACAGTGCATGTCAGAGCAGAAACTCTACCAGGAAGTCCAAGTAACTGTCCGTAGAACTTTGAGATATAATTGTTAGGAGGCATTGATCTGGGGAAGGGTAGAAAACAATTTCTAGTGTTGAAAGTTCCCAAGAGCTCAGTGAGCTCCATCATTAGGTAATGGAAAGAATATGAAACTACCCAGACTCCTCCTAGAGCTGGCCGTCTGACCAAACTGAGCAACCAGGCAAGAAGGACCTTGGTCAGGGAGGTGACAAAGAACCCAATGACCACTCTGACAGAACTACAGAGTTCCTTGTCTAAGATGGTAGAACATGCCGGAAGGACATCAGTCTCTGCAGCACTTCACAAATCTAGGCTTTATAGGGGAGTGTCCAGAGAGAAGCCACTCCTGAGAAAAAGGAATATGACAGCACACCTGGAGTTTGCAAAAAGGCACGTGAAAGTTTTGAGAGTATCAGGCAAAAGATTATGTGGTCTGATGAGATGAAAATTGAAATCTTTGGCCTGAATGCAAAGTGCTACGTCTGGCGGAAACCGAGCACAGCTCATCACCCATCTAACGCCTTCCCTACCATGAAGCATGGTGGATTGGTGGTGGCAGCATCATGCTATGGGGATGCTTTTCAGCAGCAGGGACTGGAAGACTTGTAAAGATAGTGGGAACAATGAATTGAGCCAAATACAGGCAAATCCTTGAGGAGAACCTGTTTCAGACTGCAAAAGACCTTGGACTGCATCAAAGATTTATGTTCCAGCAGGACAATCACCCCAAGCATACAGCCAAAGCAACACTGGAATGGCTTCAGAACAAGAACAAGAATGAAAGTCCTTGAGTGGCCCAGTCAAAGCACAGACTTAAATCCCATTGAAAATCTGTGGAAAGACTTGAAGATTTCTGTTCACTGACACTCCCCGTCCAACTTGACAGAGCTTAAACAAATCTGCAAGGATGAATGGGAGAAACTCTTCAAATCCAGATGTACAAAGCTGATAGAGGCATACCCAAGAAGACTCAAATCGGTAATCGCTGCCAAAGGTGCTTCTATGAAGTATTGACTCAGGGGGTTGAATACTTATGTAAATTAGATATATCTATATTTCATTTTTAATTACTTTGTAGAAGTTTCTAAAAATTAATTCCATTTTTACATTATGCGGTATTATGTCTAACTCTGACAAAAAAATCGCAATTTAATCCATTTTAAATTCAGGCTGTAACACAACAAAATCTGAAAAAGTCAAGGTGTGTGATTACTTTCTAGAGGCACTGTATGCAATATTCCAAATGACTTGCTCCTCGTTAAACTTCGAAAATATAGACTGGCTCCATACCTCAACTCTTTTATTCCTTGTTTCTCCCACACGTTGAACTTCCCACCCAAATGCTGTGTAGGCTATCCCACTCTTCACTAAAGGGCTTCAAGCGGTCGATACATCACTATCTCGCTTAATCCCGCTTCCTTACTCACAATCCTTATTACTCCCCATTAACCCTACCGATAGCCCAACACCTTTGGTTGTGGGTTGCAGTGTTTCCTCCACTCTTCTCTCCCTTTTCTTGTTCATTTGTTCCTTTGCTTGTCGTGTCCAAGTTCTGCCAACACCACTTTACCTGTCGGTGGGTGGTTCATGCCCTCCATCACCTTGCTCTTCCATGAGCCTCCTTGTTGTATTTGATAAAAGAAGCCAGTTGTAAAAAATTGCTCTCAAGGCATTTTTTTCTCATTAAGAAAGAGTTTGATAAATCATTGCATCCCGAGGGAATTATATGCTGTTATTAGTGGATTAACTTTTCATTAAAATATGCTTGTGACATTCGCTAATTACTGCGATCCCATCATTGACAGGTAAAATAAAAACATCCACATTCATGAGAATACTTACCTTTTCACCTCCACATTTAGTATTCATTATTTAAGCTTTTGGTATCTTGAAAATAAAAAAATTGTTTTACTTTAAAAAAAACTTTAAAAAAAAATTAAACCCTCTCCCTCCCACACATTCCCGATGTCCCTCACAAATTTTGTGTTTATGTGCTTCCTCTTCTCTCCCCATCTTGTCTACCGCTTCCCCTTTTATATACTTTGTTTGTTTGTCTGTCTGATTTGTTTGTGTGATAAATGTTAGCTCTTTCACGAGCCTCGATTATGTATACAAAAAAAAGAAAAGAAAAAGGTATTCTCCAGCGTTTGACACACTTCACTTGTAACATTGTTTGCTTTCATTGTGGATTTCATTGGGACATTTTCCCAGGCAGTTAAGGCATCATTCTTGATACATCTTCTTTTGTCCATGATTTATTTACCCCAAAGAGCTATTTTACATGGAAATCCTCATCAAGAAATCGTCTACATGCTGTGAAGCCAATCGTCTGGAAATTTAAATACTGTCGCGTCCACAGCTAGTGAACACCACCCTTGGACGGATGAGCCGAACCAGTCTTAACTCCCGAGCCGACCTCCCGATTATGGCAGTTATTGCCCGCGTAAAAGGGAAGAGACGCGGGGCATTTAACTACAAAAAGCACACGGGTTTATTTCGCAACTCAAACGAAACTTTTTTGAAACAACAAAAGGTAACGATAATGATTTACAACAAAAATAAAGCTGAGGTAAATAAATTCTACTTCGAGGATCCTCTCATACGGACTCCAAAATGCACACAGGGTAAAATAATTAAATAAAAATCTCACCTTTTTCACTTAGCTGGCCCCAATGGGTCCTTTTGGGAGGTCGGTGGACGTCGAAGCTCAAAGCCACACTGGTGGGAACCCGGCTAAGATGGCCGCAATGCCGCGTGCCGAAGAAGCCATGGGCGTGAGGCGAGTCCCAAGGACGACGACTTTTGTTTCTCCTTCATTTTGTGGAAAATACAGCGTGGCCTCCAGCCCACCAAAGAGCCCAACAGTCGAAGCTCCCTCACGATCCCATCGCACCAACCGCTCTTTTCAGGAACACCAAAATGGCCAACCTCCTTCACAAACAAGAACCAAGCGCTTTCCTTTTATTCTCCGGCGAGAGACAATCGCGAAGCTTGCCCACATCATCTAGGTGCGTCACTTGGGGGCCAGGCCTGCCGCACCCCCCCTGACCCCCACCCGTTCCACAGGATCACGGTCGCTCTGCCTCTCCTGGGCGGGTCTTTGCTGTACATGTTCATGGAGCATGATTAGCTTGGCCGGATCCTGCTTTGCTTTGCTGGCGGTTGTTATATTTTTAGGGATGGCCACTGAGGGTTTCACATACAGGGGAAATTAACCATAAACCCTACTCTCATTAGCATGGCATCCTCCCCTCCCCCCCCCCCCTCCATATGATGCACATTTAAACACAACCTTAAGCTATATTTTTCCTACTTAGTACAACAAAATGCTCCTACACGTCCCACGGTCCATACTATTTCTATACAATTCTACCTTTCCTACTCTGTTCTCTTACATACCCCCATAAACGTAACAATACGCTTTATATTTTTATTGACTAGAAATATATTTAATTGCTGCTAAATACTCTGTTGCCTCATTTGCCCTCGTATTTATTTTCACCGGCAATAGTTTGTGGACGTTGAAGATCGCACGGTGTCCTTCGTAAACAGTAGGTGAGCTATCGCCGGCACCCTCAACAAAAACTAAATTCCTGCCCTAACCTACAGAGGGCATTGCATCAGCGGCACAGCCTTACCGTCAGCCAATTAGATGGTATTCATAGAACATTTACCCCATGCAGTCGTCTTGGTGCGAGCCAACTCTCCTGTTTCTTAAGGTTTTTACCCTGCGCACGCTTAGCGAAAATGGGGTTAAGTGATTGGTTCGTACGTACATGTCTACATTTTTTAAAATTCATTTTCTCAGCAAACATTGCCGCCACAGCACGTGACCAATGATGTCATAACTTTTTATTCTCTAATATTATTGTTGCGTAGATCACACTCAATAAATTTAAAACTGATTGGACTAAGCATTGTACTGTTGTATAATTGTTGCGTAGATCACGCTCAATACATTTCAAAATGATCTGACTAAGCATTGTACCTGTCCAATTATGACGTCATACTGAAGGTACTGATGACGTCATCGTTACCAACACTTATACCTATAAGTTTCAGTTTTTTTCCATGGAGCGGTTTTGGAGATATAGAGATCCAATTTTTTTCGTTTTTTCCAAGATGGCGCCCATGTCACGTGACATATGCCATCATCATTATCTCTAAAAATTATACGCGAGTAGTCACATATTGTGGTGAAAATATTTCGTGTCAATCAGACCAACGGTTGCTAAGATTTTTTTTTTTAATGCATACAAGTGTTGAAGTCACATTTTATGGAATTTCCATTGATTCCATCCTCCCCCATCCAAAACCTTGATCTTTTCTACCCCTGTTAATTCACCCCAGATCCACATTTTTGAAATACCAACTTCTTTCCTGGAAGTCCCAGCAGTGCCCATGTGTTTTATACCTCTCCCACCCCCCACCCCCTTCCCATGCCTCCTCCCCCAAGCCCTCTCCCTCCCACAGATCTCCCGATGTCCCTGTTCTCTGCTGTTGTACTCACTCGCATGCTTCGCTCTCTCTCCCCATCTTGTCTCCCGCTCCCTTTATTGTATGTTTTGTGTGTTGGTTTTTTTTTTTTTTTTTTTTTTTTTTGTGATTAATGTTAGCTCTTACACGAGCCTCGATGTTGTATACAAAAAAAAAAAAAAATCCATACAAGCCTGGTGTTGGCTTTGCGGTTAGGGTGCTGGCTTGGGATCCTAGGATCCTGGGTTTGAATCCCGGTCGATCGCTGAATTAATGCCAGGTGGGTTGACTCAGCCTGTCATCCTTCCGAGGTTGGCAAAATTGAGTACCAGTTCGCAAGAGGCAACCAACAGGGTTGGCGGCAGGAAGGGCATCCGGCCATAATCATTGCTTCAAAAAGGTGACCACGGTGCCCAAAAAGGCCTCTAAAGGTGGTTCTTTTGTTCTTTCATACAAGTACGTGAACGCATGCAACCGATGGCTTTTCGCGACGCGAGCATGGTTTAATGATGCTACCCCGCAGCCTTGTCCTGCATACAAAAGAGGAAGAAGATCTTTATTTTCAGCAGATTAATATTGGAAGGGAACTTTTGAATATTAGTTTTTGTGACCAACACTGTAAATATAAATTCCCCCATAAATTTCCGACATACATGACTGCCTTTATTAGCAATTAGAAATTGAACCGTTAACCCTGGTGGTGGCTTAATATGTAAGATATTTAATGCATGTCAGATGCATGAAATATGAAAAAGAAATTCATGCATGTCAGTATCTCACTCAAGATCTTAAGGTCCTGAGTTCAAGGCCATTCGTGCCACAAGCAACAACAGGTGGTTTGACTTAGTCTGTCATCCTTCCCAGGTTGGCAAAATGAGTACCAGCTTGCTGGAGGAAATGAACAATATTCATGTATACTGTGTTAAAGTGGTGACTCGTCCAGGATTTTGCTCCCTATAGCCAATTAACCTGCCTTGGCAGCCCCCTGTGTCTGAAGGTGTGAAATTATTATCAAAAACAGATCAGGTAATACCCAATATTGTGGCAGTGTCTCATTTCCACTCTGGTGTTCTTAAAAGTATCACCTCACCTGCAGGACTTGAAGGATGAGAAAGAAAGAGCCAAGATGGCTACCGCGAGGGCCGTGGTGGAGAAGTGCACCATGATGCTTCTCACAGCCTCTAAGGTACAATAAAACGCACTTCTTCCTTCTATAGTCAACTTGTGCCTGGAATATCACTTTGGTTTCATTTGTTTACTCATTTGGGTGTTTGCTATACAAGACAACTCATAAAAAAGGCAGATTATTGAGGTCTTAATGATTACTATATTTAGCCTTCTATGTACTTCGAGTGGTCGTTAGAAAATTAAATAATTTAACGAAACTACAAATACATATGTTTACTTCTAAGTCATCATATCTAATAACATAACGTTCATCCTGTGTCTGTGTGTTGCACGTTTGTCTGTCTCCCGTTTCTGGCGGCCACTTCCCGCGCTACGTTTGAAAAGCTCTGCACGCTGGTAAAGCTCAACATGATCAACCAGAAGAAGAACATGAAACTAAAACGAGATACATTTTAAACGTGTAAATACAACACGGCATCGGTTTGTTTAACAGTGCGTTTCGAACCTGAGGATTATCACAAAGTTGAACAAACCTTGTCAGTGTTGTTAATGACAGTAACCTATACTGAAAGTCTTTGAAAAATGGTTGTGGTGTAGTGTGGTGCTGGGCACACACGTTAAATAAAGGTAGGCCACAACGCTTTGGGTGAGGTAGAGCTCTTTATTGCATGCTCACTCGTCAGCACTGCCGTGCTCTGGACTGCGAGCCTCGTGTATATCCGGAGGCCACGCCTCACCTGGGGCGTGGCCGACACCCACTGGTGCTCGGAATTATGTCACTGCGCCAGCGAGTCATCGTGTCCGCCACACGCGCCCCCCCAGAATTCCCGCGCACCTGAAGGGTCAGTTTGCGGGGCAAACGGATGACCCGGCCGAAGCGCCCTCTGCCACAGTGGTACAAGGTGATCATATCATTCAAGAAAAACCTCTATTTAGCATTGTGACCTAAAAATAATGTTTAATAATGAACTTCAGAGGTCCAAAATAAACTTAAATTTAATATCCGGTAGAATCGATGATGTAATTTGTTAAGAGTTAGGAACATTTGCTCTGAGTCGAGGAGGTTGGTGTTTCAAACCCCTGCCAAGTAATGAGTTACCGGTATTTCAAAAACTTTCAAAAATGTGCGTGTTGCTTTCTTGCTTGATGCCGAACATTTAGAAAGGATAGAGCACGGACATGTAGAGAGGGGGGAAGAGAGGAGGGAGGGGACAGAGAGTGGAGGGAGGGAGGGCGGGAGTGGAGGGAGGGAGGGAGGGAGTGGAGAGGGCAGGCGAGAGAGAGGAAGAGGGTTAGAGAGAAGGAAGGGGGTGTGAGAGGAGGAAGAGAAGAAGTTGAGGGATGGGAGAAGGAGGGGAGCAGAAGTGTCCTTCTGTATCCATCCTGTTCACCCCATTCCTCCACACACCCATTGTTTGCCCAAGTCTCCCACTATGTTGTCCTTCAACTCCAGTGTTGGTGTCCACGGGGCGGCTCCAATAAAAATAAATCCACTGTTAGCTTCCGTGTCCTACAGCTCATTATGCCTCCATGGCTGGCACAAACTGGCCAGACAGATCGTGATGGCCGTTTCGTACACGTGTGGCACGTATGTGGCTTTTGTGATGGGAAGCCTTTCACTCACTCACCGCAGGCAGGTTGGTGGTCTTTCTGTCTTCTACCGACTCCTCTCCGGCCTTTCTCCCCCAGCTCTATCTGGGCTTTGTCCCCCAAATATTCCTGCAGGTCGCACAAGATCTGCCAGCAACTCTCTTATGGTTAAACTGTCAAAATCAAGACTCTCTGCTCACCTTCACTCCTTCATTCCTCTTTTCTCCTGCCTGTGGAACAAACTCCCTCACTCTCTTCAATCCCACTCCTCCCTCCAGCTCTTTAACCATCTCTTATCTTCCCCCATCCAAAACCTTGATCATTTCTAACCTCATTAATTCACCACAGATTCACTTTTTTGAAATACCAACTTCTTTCCTGGAAGTCCGAGCAGTGTCCATGTGTTTTATACCTCTCCCACCCCCCCTCCCCCAACCTTCCCGTGCCTCCTACCCCCAAGCCCTCTCCCTCCCACAGATCTCCCGATGTCCCTGTTCTCTACTGTTGTACTTGTGTGCTTCCCTCTCTCTCCCCATCTTGTCTCCCGCTCCCTTTATTATATGTTTTATGTGTCATTTTTTTTTTTTGTGATTAATGTTAGCTCTTACATGAGCCTCCATCTTTTATACAAAAATAAATAAATAATAATAATCTTGCAGACCATCCAAAATAACTTCAAGAGGCATCCAAAGCTCGTATTATGCTGTTAGATGAAAGAGATGCTGGAGATATTGGTCGAACATCTGTGACGATCATGACTTCAGGCAAACGGTGCATTTCATGGTCACAATTCCATGGATTGCCATAAGAGAGCAGATGCACACAAACGACCCTTTTATGGACGTGATCATTGCTCTGGTGACGTGGTTCAATGATCGCGTATCTCGGAGTTTAAAAGTTTTGGGTGGTTACAAGTTTTATGAAGTGCTAAGAGAATGTGTGCTTTGTGAAAATCCCATGCTGGGATCTGCAGGATGTTTGAAATGAAAAAAACAACAATCTAAATATCTGATAGAACTATGATAGGCGACGCACTCCTTTAGGATTGGCAGAATCCCATCTATAATCTTTAAACAAAAATGGCAGAAGATGTTCGAGAAGGACTTTTGGTGTCATTGGACACGGAGTGAAGATTTTCGATGCCGGAGAGAAGAGAAGGTTCCGGTTCCGGTTCCTCGGACGAGTGAAGCGTACTTCGAGCTCTCCACGGCATCGAAGTTTAAGTATTTTCCCATTCTTGTCTTTGTCAAATTTCCACCGGTTATTTTGCTGTGTACGTGTTATTGTATGTTTCTAGTTAGTATTGGTTTGTAATTCGTACAAACTTGTGTGTAGTTAATCGTTTTCTGGGTCGTACCTCGTGCGCGGCCTGGTAACTTGGGGCTTCCCTCCCCCCGTCGGTGTTTTGTCAATTTAAGTTCTTTCCTTCGCTGTATTACTTGTTTCTTTTTTTTTGTTTTCTCCCCCTCACCTCACCTCCCTAGACAAAGAATTCTATATATATCCCCCCCCCCCTCAGAATTTCCATGTTTTAAACGTTTCCCGGTGTGTACCCTGGTCAGAATAGGTACACCATATCCCTGCGTGTCGTAAGAGACGACTAAGAGGGTTGGCGTCAGGAAGGGCATCCGGCCATAAAAACATTGCCTCAAAAAGAGAACCATGACAATTACAACTACATATGGGCAGGGTACAGCCAGAAGTGGAGATCGGTTTCCGAGGTTTGGGACATGGAATGTAGGGACAATGACAGGGAGATCAGGAGAAGTGGTGGAAGTATTGGTCAGAAGAAGAGTGGACATATGTTGTGTGCAACAGACGAGATGGAAGGGAAGTGGTGTGAGAATGGTGAATGGTAGGCAGGGACAGAAATACAAGTTTGTGTGGCAAGGGTGCCCGGAGGGCGTGAATGGTGTTGGTGTCATGTTTTCTGAGGAGTTTGTAGACAGTGTGGTGAGTGTGACTAGAGTGAGTGATAGGTTGATGATGGTGAAAATTATGATTGGAAAGCACTTGGTGAACGTCATCTCGGGATATGCTCCGCAGGTTGGTCGGAGCGATGAAGAGAAGGACAAGTTCTGGTGTGCGATAGAGAAGCTGATGGAAAACGTGAAAGATAAGGAAGTTGTTGTGGTGGGAGGAGACCTGAATGGACATGTGGGAAGGAGTATGGATGGTTTTGAGGGAGTTCATGGGGGTTACGGATATGGTGTGAGAAATGGAGAAGGTGAAAGGATTTTGGAGTTTGCTGATGGAGCTGATTTGTTGATTTGTAATACTCAGTTCCAGAAAGAGGATAATAAGCTTGTTACATACACGTCAGGTGGGTCGACGACAACCGTTGACTACCTGATGGTGCGTAGGCGAGATAGGGGGCACCTCCGGGACACAAAGGTGATCCCGGGGGAGGAGGCTGTTTCACAGCACCACTTGGTTGTCTGCGACATAAGGGTGAAAGGTGCGAGGAGAGCGCGGCGGGTGAAGTACCAACCGAGAATGAAGGTGTGGAGGTTGAAAGAGGTGACAGTAAGGGAGGCATTAAAAGAGAGGCTGAGTAGGGTAGAGGATGATGTGGTTGAGCTTGAAAGTGGTTGGATGTCAATGAAAGCTAGTCTGTTGGGAGCCGTTGGTGAGGTATGTGGATGGACAAAAGGACCACCGAGGCACTCGGAAACATGGTGGTGGGATGATGAAGTTGGAAAGAGGATTGACGAGAAGAGGAAGAAGTTCAAGGAGTGGCAGAAGGCGAAGGGTACGGGAGCAGAAACAGCAGAGCATGAAAGTTATAAGGCAGCCAGGAAGGCTGCAAAGAAAGAGGTAGCAAAGGCGCAGGAGGCATGTAGGAAAATGTTCGGAGAACGCTTGGATTCGGAAGAGGGTCAGAGAGCAGTATTCAGGATTGCAAAGCACATAGCGAAAGAGAGGTGTGATGTGATGGGGGTGAGTTGCTTGAAGGATGAAGTGGGACAAATCGTTGTCGACCCAGATGGAATTAAAGGAAGATGGAAAAGATATATGGAAATGCTGTTGAATACAGAGAATGAATGGGATGGCAACATAGAGAGTAACCCAGTTTTAGGACCGGCAGAGAAGATAACTGAGAAGGAAGTTGAGGAAGCGATAAAAGCAATGAAGAGTGGAAAAGTGGGAGGGCCGACGGGAGTTATGGGAGATATGTTGAAGGCAGCAGGAAGTTGGGGTGTGAAGAGAATGACAGAGATCTGTAATCTGGTGGTGAAAGAAGGCCGCATTCCAGTGGATTGGGAACTGAGTACCCTCGTCCCTCTATACAACGGGAAAGGTGACCCTCTGGAGTGTGGCTCGTACCGAGCGACAAAGTTATTGGAGCATGGAATGAAGGTATTGGAAAGGGTGTTGGAGAGGAGGATAAGGAAGAAAGTGAAGATCGACGAAATGCAGTTTGGATTTATGCCAGGAAGAGGAACGACAGATGCGCTTTTCATTGTGAGGCAGTTGCAGGAGAAGTACATGGAGAAGAGGAAGAAGTTGTTTTTTGGGTTTGTTGATCTGGAGAAAGCATTCGATCGGGTTCCACGCAAAGTATTGACATGGGCATTGAGGAAGTTAGGAGTGGAGGAATGGTTGATCAGAGTAGTGATGGCAATGTACAAAAGAGCACGCACAGCTGTAAGGACGAAGGACGGGAACAGTGGTGAGTTTGAGGTGAAGGTGGGAGTGCATCAGGGGTCGGTACTAAGTCCACTACTATTTGTAGCTGTGATGGAGGTGCTGGCTCAGAACGTAAAGGAGGGTTTACCATGGGAGTTGTTGTATGCAGATGATCTGGTGTTGATTGCGGAAAGTATGGATGGACTGAAGGAAAAGATGAACAAGTGGAAGGAATGTATGGAGACAAAAGGTCTGAAGGTGAATATCGGAAAGACGAAGGTGATGGCAAGTGGTAAAGCATGTGGTGAGGTGGAAAGAACTGGGAAGTGGCCGTGTGCTGTGTGCAGGAAGGGTGTTGGAGTGAACTCCATTCAATGTACAATGTGTGCTGAGTGGGTTCATCAAAAATGTAGTGGTCTGAGAGGGTCATTTACCAGTGTGGCAGCTACATTCAAATGTAAGGTGTGCACAGAGGGAGCTGCAGATGGAGGAAATGTTGAGTTGGATCTTGGAGACGGCGTGGAGTTGGAAGGTGTGAAA
>NC_136267.1:178291732-178454232 GCF_964187855.1 Myxine glutinosa
CTCTCTCTCTGCCCCAAAGCCAGATCCTCGGAGGTGGGAGACAAAAGAAGACAAGTGAGTAAGGTGGTAAGGGCGCAAAAGTGCACGCAATACAAGGTAATGCACACTGGGGGCACATGGGAACCAGGTGAGCCAGGTACGTTCCTACCGAACGCCCCCCCCCCCCCCCCACCAGGTAACCTACATTGCCCCTCCCTTACCCCTTACTGTATCCACAAAACACAACACTACCCATAAACATCTACTTTACACATCAACAACGTCCCTACTGTCTTCCCCGTTCCTCCCATAAACCAAATTCGTCTTCTCTCCCTCCTAACCAATCAAATTTGCCATTTCCAACTCTCATCAAAATCTGCCATCTCCAACTCAACATCAAAATCTGCCATCACCAATTCATCATCAGTCCCTCCTAAGGAGGGAGAGATGGAATCACCCCAATGTCTCATCCACGTCGTGATGCGTCTCACAAATCCAAACAGCAATTCTCCTTTCCTGCAACACAAAACAAAGAAAACACAGGTGTGGAGTCATCAGCATCACCTCAGGTAAGTGGCTGCGTATGGTGCGACAGGTTCATCAATCCTAACTATTTCCTAAATGGCTTTAGCAACTTTACATTACCCGGGGTCTTTCCCTGCCAATCCATTGGCCAACTTACACTATGGGTTCTAAAAACCAATTCCCATTGACCAAACTGTGGTGCTTCTCAATTTGGGGTCTCACTCCCCCGATTCATCTCCCGGTGCCCTTGCACAATTTCTGGGCTGTGACGTGTAGCTCTCCCAGCAGGTCTACCCACCTGCACACCTCCACCACTGCAGTTGCCTCCCGAGCTTACCTGCTCCTTACCTAACCTATCTAACTGGGGAAGGCCCCTCCTGGCTCTGTCACCCCTTGGTGCCCTCTGGCACTGGGCTACCCGGGTCCATCCTCCGGATCCTCAGGCCCCATCCACAACAACTACTACCGGCTTCCAGAGCCCACCTGTGGCCTCACCTGGCCGACATCCTCACAGTGGTGGAGTGCCCAAACCAACTACACACACTAACAGGCTACACGCCCAGCCATTTCCACAACACTAATGCACCCATCCAATCATCATTCTTCCACCCGCACCACAGATGCCAATATCCAACCACAATTTACCTATACCCTCTACCTAACACTTACACTACCCGCCCCGGGTATCCGTGATGGGGGTCCACTCTTCCCCCATCCACACCTTCGCACCATGCACACCACTCCGTACCACTTACTCCAACTCTCTCCACACCACTCATTCTCTGCTCCATATATTCCACACACCTGTACTTGCACACCTGTGCTCTCATACTTGGTGCCGCCTGCACCCTTTTCTCCCCCAAGCGCATTCGCGCTGATCCACAACACTCACTACTCACCATGACACTTATCCGCAATGCTCTCTCATTCATCACTTGTACACTCACACACACCTCGGAGCATTGCCTCACCGATGCCTCATTTGAAGCTGCTCACCAGCACTTCCATTCACACTGCATCATCTGCTCTGTCTACTCCCTTCTAAAACTCGCGCTCCTCCATCTTCCCTTACACTCAGCGCTCCCACGTCATTATCAAACACTAAGCTACTACGTCCCCACTACAGGTACCAAGTCTCCTACTTAAATCTTCTCCTACTAACCTACTCCTACTAACCTACTCCTACTAACCTACTCCTACTCCTAAGTCTCCTACTAACCTTCTAGTTTCCCAGGGGCTGGCGGGGGGGGGGGGGGGGTCTGGGGTCGGCTAACCCGCTCCCCCCTGGGCGGAGTTAAGGACCTCAACCGCCGGGGATCATCCCGGCGCGTGGCTCGACAGTGCCGCGCCAGGTGACCCAGACGGTTGCAAGTATAGCACCTCACCTGATAAGGTGCTTGTCTCCGGAATTCGAAATTTCCCCCCCTGAAGGTCCGAATTGGATTACCCGCTCGTGGTCCACCGCGGGCCACCTCCGGGGCCGCCTGCCATGGTCCAGGTCCCGCCAGGCGCTGGTCCACCAGCCTCCGGACCATGCCCGCCAGGTCAGGACTCACGTCGGGGGTGGGCCCCCTAAGGGGTCCTCCCTCCATCGGGGGTCCCACCTGGCGGACCGCCACTGCGTGACGCTCGCTCCCCCGGGCCAGGGGCCTCGCTGCTTCCCAACGGGCTGCAGCGTCAGCCGCCTGGCTCAGAGTCTGCGGGCGCCACATGGCGAGCTGTTGCCGGAGCTCAATATCCGGGAGGGCCTGGATAAAATGGTCCAGCGCCAGGCTTTCACGGGAATCCGCTGCCATGTTAGCATGTGCGATCCCCACTGCGCGGCGAATGTCGTGGGCAAGTTCCCCGATGGCTTCCTGGGGCTTGCGTTTTCGCAGCGCGAGCTGAGCTTTAACAAGCTCGCTCTGCTGTTCAATGCCGAATCGATTAATTAGGGCGTCGCGGAGGGCTGGCAGGGTGAGAGCACCCGGTGGTAATGCCGTCAGCATCTCCGCCGCCGCGCCGCGCAATGCGGCCACCAGGTGTACTCCACCTTCGTCCTCACCCCAACCTTTGCCCTTACACACACAGTCAAACTGCGCCAGGTACGCGCGTAGATCACTCTTGCTGTCATACGGCGCGAGTGGGACCTTGTGGGACCACCTCGTATGCGAGTCGTTGCCCGCCTGCCGGACCCCGTGCGTTGCCCCTTGCGGGGTCAGCGCAGGGCCGAACCGGCCGGGCCCCCACAGTACATTACCCCCAAGGGGCTCCCGTGCCTCCCCTGTCCCTCTAAAAACTACCCCTGTTGGTGTCGATGCATGGGTCACGCTTCCGCAACCCGCCACCCATTCCATACCACCACAACCTTGCTCACTCACACCTCGCACCTCTCCCATCACCGGACCCTCTCGCTCGCACCCTCGTTCCATACACTCCGGACCAGCCATACACCTCACTCTTGGCCTCTCACGAACATCCGGGTCCATCTCGACCCCCAAGCTTATTAAATCACCTGGCGCATCATACGCACGACCATATTGGTCACCACTTACACCGGGTCCTCTTTCTCTTCGCTTCTCCTCCATCACCTGCGAATCCCTCATCCGGTTAATGAGCACATCATCACGATCCGAACACAGACTTTGGACCAATTCTTTTACTTCCTCTTTTATCTCTTTCTTATCCTCTCTCCTTCGCTTCTTAAAGTCGCTCACCCCTTCTTCCACTTCTTCTAATTTCTGCTTCACCTCCTTCATCTCCTCGTGCGCCCCCTTAAGTTCTTCCTCTAACTCCACCTTATTTTTTTCTATGTGCTCCCGCACCTCCCGCTCTTTAACCTCCATCACCTCTACCACCTTGTTCATTTTCCTCGTCAGATCCTCATGTACCGTCTGACACTCTTTTTTAATTACCCCTACGTCCTTTTTCATCTCCTTCTGTGTTGATTTTAAACCCTCTATTACCGCTGTGTTCTTCTTTACCTGGCCCCCAATTCCTTTTGTCCCACTGTCAGCTGTTCTACTCCCAGCGTCAACTCCTCTATACCACCTTGCAATTTTACAGTCCCCTTTCTCACCTCCTTCTCCATGTGCTCCTTACAGTGCCTCACCTCCTCGTGCACTCCTCCGACCTCCTCACTCACACCTCTTCTGATCTCCTCTCCCATCACTTGCATCTCCTGCCCAGATGCCACCCTCATCTGCTCCATTTCCTTCCTGTGAGCATCCAATTTAGTTTCTACCCCCATTCTGACCCCCTCTATCTTCTGCCCCATTTGTTTAACTTCCCTTTCCGCTTGGTCCCTCATGTCCCTCAATTTGCCTTCCATACTGTTTTCTAACCCCTCTAACCCCTTTTTCATCCCTTCCATTTGATTCTCTTGAGCGGCCATTCTGTTTTCTACCCCCTTTAACCCATGTTTCACCCCTTCTATCCCATTGTCTAACCCCTCTAATTTAGCTTCTAGCCGTTCCCCCATTTCTCCCATTTTGCCCCCCATTTCGCCCCCCATTACCCCCAATTGCTCACTCTGAGCCCTTATTTGCTCACTCTGAGCAGCCATCCGGTTCCCCATTTCGCTCCCCAATCGCTCACTATCACCCCTCATTACCCCCATTTGCTCACTCTGAGCCTCTATACTGTTTTTCAAACCTCCAATTTGGTCTCCCATTTGTCCCATAAGGGCCCTCATTTGAAGGGAAAAAAGGTTCGAATCCACCAGCGGCGCTGCTACGGTCGCGGGCGCGGTCGCCGTAGCCATGTGCGAGGCGCCATTTTGCGCGCCCGTAACCTCGTGCGCGAGGACGCCATTTTGCGAACCTGCCGCCCTCACTGCTTCGCTCTCCTCATGTTCCTCAATTTGGTCCTGGATCGACCCTGCCTCCCTCTCCTCTACCAGAATCCAGCCGTCTTGATCTCCCATAGCGCCACTTTCAAAATTCGGGTTTTTTGTAAAACAAAATCAAATTTCGGTGACTTGTAATTTTGAGCGCGTTAAGCGCGCTTCGGGTCCGTATCTCACTCCTAGACACCAATTGTTATGGACGCGGTTTAGAGATGTTATTTACCGAGCGGTTGGTATTACCGCGACCGAACAGTTCCCCCGATTCTTCCCCAATTCACCCGATTCACCCAGACGTTGGCCAAATCGCGCTATGCCAAATCAATGATAGAAAGGACACGACGACTGGGAAAGAGGAAACGACGCAAGGGGTACAGTTCTCAAGACCTCCGGAGGAGGGTATAATTACAGTGGTGGAGAAAAGGGGTAGATTACAAGGCAGTGAGGTAAAGACACAGAAGAGATGGGCACTTAATTACCGTCTTATCTTAGCCCAGACAGACCACAGACAAACGGAACAAAGCAGACTTACACAGGGATTGATGGCAGGAAGGGACAGGTAGGTCGATAGCACAAGGTGCACCTTGGCTCGGGGACAGGATAAAGCACGGTCCAGAAGATGCGGGGAGGTCTCACAGCGCTCGGAGGGGACGTCTTTCTTGCTTCAAGCTCAGCGCGCATCTGACGTCACCTCCCCCTCACTGCGCATGCTCAGCGGGAGTGACACGCCCTCGGCTGGTTGGTTCCGCCCCATTGGGGCCGGTCCGCCGCTTCCATTGGGTGCGGGGGTTACCGGGCTCCGCTCTTGACGAGGAGCTGACAGGGAGCCCCTATTTGGTAACCCCGTCGAGCACATATTTGATGGCGGCTCGTTGGGAAGGCCTGGTGCCCCCCCAACACCCCCTACCAACCAAGCCGGAGTGAGGACGTGCACTTCCTGCGCTCGTTGTTGTTGTTGTTGTTGTTGTTGTTGTTGTACTGTGAGGAAGAGCTGCGGGGAGGTATTGGGAGGTCCTAAACTTCCTAACAGTGCCATACAATCACATTCTGGTGCAACGAAGGGTCAGAATTAATGGAAACGAGTCCTTAACTGACATGGACTAAGAATAACTAGCAAGATGTCCTATAGTTGTCTTACATGAGATGCGGTGAACCTGGGCACGACATTTAATGGGGGAAATAGGGGGAGGTCGGGTCTACAGAGTGTTGTTTACAGAAAATGGGACTAGGGAATGGGGGATTGGGGATAGTTGGGAAGTATTGAGGAAATAGGGGAATATTTACAAGCGGATATGGATGGATGCAAATCCCATATCCGCAACAATAGTTTCACAGTATTGTGAACGTTATTATTGTGATCACAGTATAGTGTTGTGTTGTGGTCATAGAATAGTATCACAGTATTGTGATCGTTATTATTGTGATCACAGTGTAGTATTGTGTTGTGGTCATAGAATAGTATCACAGTATTGTGATCGTTATTATTGTGATCACAGTAAAGTATTGTGTTGTTGTCATAGAATAGTATCACAGTATTGTGATCGTTATTATTGTGATCACAGTATAGTATTGTGTTGTTGTCATAGAATAGTATCACAGTATTGTGATCGTTATTATTATGATCACAGTATAGTATTGTATTGTTGTCATAGAATAGTATCACAGTATTGTGATCGTTATTATTGTGATCACAGCATAGTATTGTATTGTTGTCATAGAATAGTATCACAGTATTGTGATCGTTATTATTGTGATCACAGTATAGTATTGTGTTGTTGTCATAGAATAGTATCACAGTATTGTGATCGTTATTATTGTGATCACAGTATAGTATTGTGTTGTTGTCATAGAATAGTATCACAGTATTGTGATCGTTATTATTGTGATCACAGTATAGTATTGTGTTGTGGTCATAGAATAGTTTCACAGTATTGTGATCGTTATTATTGTGATCACAGTATAGCATTGTGTTGTGGTCATAGAATAGTATCACAGTATTGTGATCGTTATTATTGTGATCACAGTATAGTATTGTGTTGTGGTCATAGAATAGTATCACAGTATTGTGATCGTTATTATTGTGATCACAGTGTAGTATTGTGTTGTGGTCATAGAATAGTATCACAGTATTGTGATCGTTATTATTGTGATCACAGTGTAGTATTGTGTTGTGGTCATAGAATAGTTTCACAGTATTGTGATCGTTATTATTGTGATCACAGTATAGTGTTGTGTTGTGGTCATAGAATAGTATCACAGTATTGTGATCGTTATTATTGTGATCACAGTATAGTGTTGTGTTGTGGTCATAGAATAGTATCACAGTATTGTGATCGTTATTATTGTGATCACAGTATAGTATTGTGTTGTGGTCATAGAATAGTATCACAGTATTGTGATCGTTATTATTGTGATCACAGTATAGTATTGTGTTGTGGTCATAGAATAGTATCACAGTATTGTGATCGTTTTTATTGTGATCTCAGTATAGTATTGTGTTGTGGTCATAGAATAGTATCACAGTATTGTGATCGTTATTATTGTGATCACAGTATAGTGTTGTGTTGTGGTCATAGAATAGTATCACAGTATTGTGATCGTTATTATTGTGATCACAGTATAGTATTGTGTTGTGGTCATAGAATAGTATCACAGTATTGTGATCGTTATTATTGTGATCTCAGTATAGTATTGTGTTGTTGTCATAGAATAGTATCACAGTATTGTGATCGTTATTATTGTGATCTCAGTATAGTATTGTGTTGTTGTCATAGAATAGTATCACAGTATTGTGATCGTTATTATTGTGATCACAGTGTAGTATTGTGTTGTGGTCATATAATAGTATCACAGTATTGTGATCGTTATTATTGTGATCGCAGTAAAGTATTGTGTTGTGATCATAGAATAGTATCACAGTATTGTGATCGTTATTATTGTGATCTCAGTATAGTATTGTGTTGTTGTCAAAGAATAGTATCACAGTATTGTGATCGTTATTATTGTGATCACAGTATAGTATTGTGTTGTTGTCATAGAATAGTATCACAGTATTGTGATCGTTATTATTGTGATCACAGTATAGTATTGTATTGTTGTCATAGAATAGTATCACAGTATTGTGATCGTTATTATTGTGATCACAGTATAGTATTGTATTGTTGTCATAGAATAGTATCACAGTATTGTGATAGTTATTATTGTGATCACAGTATAGTGTTGTGTTGTGGTCATAGAATAGTATCACAGTATTGTGATCGTTATTATTGTGATCACAGTATAGTATTGTGTTGTGGTCATAGAATAGTATCACAGTATTGTGATCGTTATTATTGTGATCACAGTATCGTGTTGTGTTGTTGTCATAGAATAGTATCACAGTATTGTGATCGTTATTATTGTGATCTCAGTATAGTATTGTGTTGTTGTCATAGAATAGTATCACAGTATTGTGATCGTTATTATTGTGATCACAGTGTAGTATTGTGTTGTGATCATAGAATAGTATCACAGTATTGTGATCGTTATTATTGTGATCTCAGTATAGTATTGTGTTGTTGTCATAGAATAGTATCACAGTATTGTGATCGTTATTTTTGTGATCACAGTGTAGTATTGTGTTGTGGTCATAGAATAGTATCACAGTATTGTGATCGTTATTATTGTGATCACAGTATAGTGTTGTGTTGTGGTCATAGAATAGTATCACAGTATTGTGATCGTTATTATTGTGATCACAGTATAGTATTGTGTTGTGGTCATAGAATAGTATCACAGTATTGTGATCGTTATTATTGTGATCTCAGTATAGTATTGTGTTGTGATCATAGAATAGTATCACAGTATTGTGATAGTTATTATTGTGATCTCAGTATAGTATTGTGTTGTGGTCATAGAATAGTATCACAGTATTGTGATCGTTATTATTGTGATCTCAGTATAGTATTGTGTTGTGATCATAGAATAGTATCACAGTATTGTGATAGTTATTATTGTGATCTCAGTATAGTATTGTGTTGTTGTCATAGAATAGTATCACAGTATTGTGATCGTTATTATTGTGATCACAGTATAGTGTTGTGTTGTGGTCATCGAATAGTATCACAGTATTGTGATCGTTATTATTGTGATCACAGTATAGTGTTGTGTTGTGGTCATAGAATAGTATCACAGTATTGTGATCGTTATTATTGTGATCACAGTATAGTATTGTGTTGTGGTCATAGAATAGTATCACAGTATTGTGATCGTTATTATTGTGATCACAGTATAGTGTTGTGTTGTGGTCATAGAATAGTATCACAGTATTGTGATCGTTATTATTGTGATCACAGTATAGTGTTGTGTTGTGGTCATAGAATAGTATCACAGTATTGTGATCGTTATTATTGTGATCACAGTATAGTATTGTGTTGTTGTCATAGAATAGTATCACAGTATTGTGATCGTTATTATTGTGATCACAGTAAAGTATTGTGTTGTTGTCATAGAATAGTATCACAGTATTGTGATCGTTATTATTGTGATCACAGTATAGTATTGTGTTGTGGTCATAGAATAGTATCACAGTATTGTGATCGTTATAATTGTGATCTCAGTATAGTATTGTGTTGTGGTCATAGAATAGTATTGTGTTGTTGTCATAGAATAGTATCACAGTATTGTGATCGTTATTATTGTGATCACAGTATAGTATTGTGTTGTTGTCATAGAATAGTATCACAGTATTGTGATCGTTATTATTGTGATCACAGTATAGTATTGTGTTGTTGTCATAGAATAGTATCACAGTATTGTGATCGTTATTATTGTGATCACAGTATAGTATTGTGTTGTTGTCATAGAATAGTATCACAGTATTGTGATCGTTATTATTGTGATCACAGTATAGTATTGTGTTGTGGTCATAGAATAGTATCACAGTATTGTGATCGTTTTTATTGTGATCACAGTATAGTATTGTGTTGTGGTCATAGAATAGTATCACAGTATTGTGATCGTTATTATTGTGATCTCAGTATAGTATTGTGTTGTTGTCATAGAATAGTATCACAGTATTGTGATCGTTATTATTGTGATCACAGTGTAGTTTTGTGTTGTGGTCATAAAATAGTATCACAGTATTTTACAACTTCATTTATTTTGAATCATGATGGCTATACAATGTACGGTATACAATTTACGGCATACAATGTACGGCATACAATTTACGTTATACAATGTACGGTATACACTGTACGGTATACAATTTACGGTATACAATTTACGGTATACAATTTACGGTATACAATGTACGGTATACAATGTATGGTATACAATGTACGGTATACAATGTACGGTATAAAATGTACGGTATACAATGTACGGTATACAATGTACGGTATACAATTTACGGTATACAATGTACGGTATACAATTTACGGTATACAATGTACGGTATACAATGTACGGTATACAATATACGGTATACAATGTACGGTATACAATGTACGGTATACAATGTACGGTATACAATGTACGGTATACAATTTACGGTATACAATGTATGGTATACAATGTACGGTATACAATGTACGGTATACAATGTACGGTATACAATATACGGTATACAATGTACGGTATACAATGTACGGTATACAATGTACGGTATACAATGTACGGTATACAATTTACGGTATACAATGTACGGTATACAATGTATGGTATACAATGTACGGTATACAATGTACGGTATACAATGTACGGTATACAATGTACGGTATACAATGTACGGTATACAATGTATGGTATACAATTTACGGTATGCAATGTACGGTATGCAATGTACGGTATACAATGTACGGTATACAATGTACGGTTCCATTGTTTGTTATCTCCATATGCGGGTTTTGGAAGGTGGAACAAAGCCCTCCCAGGTTTCAAAGTATCCACATTGGTGTATGCACGCGTGTGTGTGTGTGTGTGTGTGTGTGTGTGTGTGTGTGTGTGTGTGTGTGTGTGTGTGTGTAATATGTGTTTAATGATGGATTAATGTGCATATGCAACCACAATCGTGCATGTGTATGTGTAAATCATGATTCGTGCATGTGTGTGTATGTATGCATGTGTATAGGTGTGCGTGTGTACGCGCCGTCGCCACCACTCGTCATCTCCACACTCGAGTGTCTACGACTGAACGGACCCTTTCCCGATACTGAATCATCCATCTTAACGCCGGGCAAGAAATCACGACTCATGGACCAAGCAGTCTCCTTATCCGTGCTCCATTAGTGGAGCCTTTCCCAGTACTGAATCATCCATCTTCACCCCTGCAAGGAGCCACATCTCAAGGACCAAGCAGTCTCCTTATCCGTGCTCCATTTAACGGAGATGTAACTTGTGTGTGTGTGTGTGTGTGTGTGTTGGTGTGCACGCGTACAGCCGTACACCGTACGTACATGTGTACAAAATATTTTCCATGACTTCTCTGAACCAGCATCTCTCTAGTTAGGGGGCTGTCGTAGGAAGCAGGATTTGATTTGGCATGTGCTGCACAATAATGGAATAGCTCGTGCTTTTTTATATGTAATTGCTCCTGCCACCTCTCCAGTTCCACTTGTGTAGAGCACGCACATGATGGTATGCATAGCAGATGTTTGCTGCTGTTCAGGATACATGTGGCAATCTATTTTGTGTGACATGATTCCTGGTTCTGCAACAGTAAAGGGATGTCATACTATAAGTGTGCACTCGGTCTAGTTGTGGAATATGAAGTGGAAGGCAGATGTGGAAAATGTGGAAGGCAGCTTGTGACCGGCGAGGGACCAGGTCAGGTGCACCACCTCGATTGTCTAACTCATTTTTGCAGACGTTGCTCCGAGTATGATCCAATCTGCTTTCATCAGACATGTGATGAGTAAAGTCATGACTATTGCACCATATGAAGTATGTACTGAACAAAATAAACTGACAGTATGGAAAAGGTACACTTGTGTACGGCATACATATGCAGTCTTACCCAAATATAATTTATATGCAGTCTAGCCGCTGATTGGACGATAGCTAGACAATATATCCTCATATTGACTCATCTATCTATAATTCCAGTAATCTCTGTGTGTATGTGTGTGTGTCTGTGTGTGTGTGTGTGTGTGTTTGTCTGCAACCGCTGTTTCTCGACAACTACCGGTCCGATATACTTGAAACTTGCCAGGTATATTGCTGGGGACCCGAGGATGTGCCTTTTCAAGGTTTAAAATTAATCGGACAAGTGGTTCCCAAGGTATGGTCACCGTACTCGCAAGCCGTTCGCTTTGGCTTTGCGAATGGACCAAACCATTTCATGTAAATAGAGGGGGGGGGGGGGGGGTTCTACCGTACTCGCAAGCCGTTCGCTTTGGCTTTGCGAATGGACCAAACCATTTCATGTAAATAGAGGGGGGGGGGGGTTCTGTGGTCGTTACTGCCACGTGGTTTCAAAGTTTTTTTTGTTGTTGTTGTTTGCACGCATGTTTTTTTGCACGCACGTACGTGCGGGCACGCCCTAGTATTGACAAAGACAATATTGCTATATAATATATCCTTATATATATATATATACTAGCAGAAGTACCCGGCATTGCCGGGCGGGGAGGGGAGGGGAGGGGTGGGAGGGGGGAAGGGGGGAGGGGGGGGGGAGGGGGGAAGGGGGGAGGGGGGGAGGGGGGAAGGGGGGAGGGGGGAGGGGAGAGGAGAGGGGGGAGGGGGGAGGGGAGAGGGGAGGGGGAAGGGGGGAGGGGTAGATGGGAGGGGAGAGGGGGGAGGGGGAGGGGGATTGGGGGGAGGGGGATTGGGGGGAGGGGGATTGGGGGGACATGGCAGAAGTACCCGGCATTGCTGGGCGGGGGAGGGGAGGGGAGGGGCACGGGGGGGGAGGGGAGAAGAGGGGGGGGAGGGGAGAAGGGTGGGGTGGGCGGGAGGGGAAAAGGGTGGGGGGGAGGGGAGAAGGGTGGGGGGGGGAAAGGGAGGGGGAGGGGAGAAGGGGAGAGGGTAGGGTGGAGGGGGAAGAGGGGAGGGGGAGGGGGAAGGGGGAGGGGGAAAGGGAGGGGAAGGGGGAAAGGGAGGGGGAGGGGGAGGGGGGAGGGGGAAGGGGGAAAAGGGAGGGGGAGGGGGAAAATGGAGGGGAGGGGGAGGGGAAAATGGAGGGGGAGGGGAGAAGGGGAGGGGGAGGGGGGGAGAAGGGGAGAAGGGGAGGGGGAGGGGGTAGAGTGGAGGGGGAAGGGAAGGGGGGACAGAGGGGGGAGGGCGAAGGGGGAGGGAAGGGGATGGCCAGTCAACAATGACGTTGCAGTTCTCATGGTCGGAGAGCAGCACAACAATTGGACATAGTCCTGCATATTCGCAACAGCACGAAGCGGATTTTGGAGACACCGATCCTGTGACGTCCTCCAGTACCGGCGTTGCCGGGCGGGGGAAGGGAGACCCGTACATTCCCAACCCGTGCATTCGCCCTCTCGACTCAAGCTCACTCGGACAAAAGCCTCGCACAAATTACACCGTGAAGGCCCAATGGTCATGTCTATGCCACAAATCACGGGCGCACTGAATTGAAAATATATAGAACGCTCATACTCCGTGAAAAGTGAAGCCGCCGTGTCGCCATCTTGGTCAGCACGACTCGACCAACTCGCTTCGCGGATCTCGTTTTGTGCGGCAATAATCTGCTCCAATCGGTTACGGAAGGGTTGTGGAAAGACGTTTCACATCTGTTTCAAAGACATTTTTTTTTTTTTTTTTTTTTTTTTTTTTTTTTTTTTTTTTTTTTTTGTATACAAGATCGAGGCTCGTGGAAAGAGCGAACATTAATCACACAGAAAGACAAACAGACACATAAAACAAATAACATCGGGAGCGGTAGACAAGATGGGGAGAGAGGGGGAAGGACACAAACACAACATTTGAGAGCAGGGACCGAGAGACATGGAGACATGGAGAGATCTGTGGGAGGGGAGAGGGCTTTGGGGGGGAGGCATGTGAAGGGGGGGAGGCATGTGAAGGGGGGGAGGCATGTGAAGGGGGGGGGGGTGGGAGAGGTATAAACATATGGACACTGCCAGGATTTCCAGGAAATAAGTTGGAATTTCAAACCAAGGTGGATCTGGGGTGAATTAGTGGGGGTAGAAAAGATCAAGGTTATGGATGGGGGAAGATAAGAGATGGTGGTGAACAGCTGTTTTAAAGACCTGGAGGGAGGAGAGGGATTGAAGGGAGTGTGGGAGTTTGTTCCACAGGCGGGAGAAAAGAGGAATGAAAGAGTGAAGGTGAGCAGAGAGCCGAGATTTCGGCAGTTTAACCATCAGAGGGTTGCTGGCAGATCTTGTGCGACCTGTAGGAATATTTGGGGGACAGAGCACAGAGAGAGCTGGGGGAGCAAGGCCGGAGAGGAGTCGGTAGAAGACAGAAAGACCACCTACCTGCCTGCGGTGAGTGAGTGAAAGGCCCTCAGAGATAGCTTCATCGCGGGAGATTCCAATGATTTTGAAAGCTTTGGATTCAACAGCGTGAAGCCGAGCCAGGTGTGAGGCAGGAGCACCAGCCCATAGGGGAGAACAGTATTCCATTGAGCTGCGGATGAAAGCCTTGTATGTGGTGAGGAGCTCAGGTGTGCCGAGGAAGGACTTCGCACGACGGAGGATGCCCAGTCGGCGACTGGCTTTGGAGGCCAGCTTGGAAATGTGGTTTTCCCAAGAAAGATCATGGCAGATAGTGAGACCCAAAAGCTTGAGTGACAGAACTTCTTGGAGAGGAT
The DNA here is from genome assembly GCF_964187855.1 of Myxine glutinosa. Classification (NCBI taxonomy): domain Eukaryota; kingdom Metazoa; phylum Chordata; class Myxini; order Myxiniformes; family Myxinidae; genus Myxine; species Myxine glutinosa. The sequence goes on from NC_136267.1 coordinate 178,305,826, forward strand.
TGTTGAGAAAGTAGATGGGAGGGTTGTCCAGTCGATCTTTTCGGAGAGACATAGTAAGAGAGTGAGATTTGGCAGGATTGAAAGACATGTTCCACTTGTTTGACCAGTCTGTGATTTTGTCCAGGTCTTCAGAGAGTGAGGAGGCTGCAGACTGCCGATCTGAGGGAAGAGGAATGGAGCGGCAGAGAGTGGAGTCATCAGCAAAGAGATAGAGAGGATTTTCAAGAGAGTCAGAGAGATCATTGATGAAGACGAGAAAAAGCACAGGGCCCAGAACACTGCCTTGGGGAACTCCAGCCTGAACAGCAAGGGGAGATGAGAGAAACCCATTCAGGGCCACACGTTGACTACGACCAGAGAGGAAGTCCGCAAGCCATGCATGGAGATTTCCATGGATACCATAGGAGGAGAGTTTGGTGAGCAGAGCTGGGTGCCAGACCGTATCAAAGGCCCTTGATATGTCAAGGGAGACAGCTCTGATTTCCTGTTTGGCATTGAGGACCTCCATCCATTGTTGAGACAGCAGAAGCAGCATGTCCAGAGTAGAGTGACCTGGTCTGAAACCAAATTGATGATCAGAGATCAAGCCATTGGAGAAGAGGAAAGATTTCATATCCGAAGCAATGATGGATTCCATGACTTTGCTGATAATTGGGAGCAGGCTGATTGGTCTGTAGTTGCAAGGATCTGTTTTTGCACCTTTTTTGTGTAAAGCGGTAATGTTAGCTGATTTCCAGGATGCTGGCAGATGACCTTGAGCAAAAGATAGGGTGAAAAGAACAGAGAGAGGGTGAGATAGAGCGGCAGAGCAGGATTTTAGGACCCGTGGGCTGATGCCGTCTGGTCCAGTTGCAGAATCAGAGTCGAGGTTTGACAAAAACTCCTCCACCTTGTCAGGAGAGAAGGACACAGAGTCCAGGAGCAGTTGGGTTCGACTGGGAAAGGTGGGAACAGAGAGAGATGGGTTTGGGACTAAGGATTTAATTCATTCTAAGGACTAAGGACACTAATTTAATTCATATCGCACAAAATCGATACAAAACACGATCGCATAAAAGGTGAAAAAACGTGTGACGTGTGACGGGATGGAACATCACGTGATCGCTCTGAGCGAAACGGCTCGACCAACTCGCCTCGCGGATCTCGTTTTGTGCGGCAATAAACTGCTCCAATCGGTTACGGAAGGGTTGTGGAAAGACGTTTCACAGCTGTTTCAAAGACATTTAATTCATATCGCACAAAATCGATACAAAACACGATCGCATAAAAGGTGAAAAAACGTGTGACATGTGACGGGATGGAACATCACGTGATCGCTCTGAGCGAATCAGTCTGGCGGCGGTAATGGAACATCATGTGATCGCTCTGAGCGAATCAGCGAGCTGCTCTGGAACTGGCTGAGATTAGCGGGTACTTCGCTGAAATGCGCTGAGCTAAATATGAATAAAAAATATGGATCGTCAAATATTTTGAGTTCGGCCATGTTCGTCCCAGGCTCAATGGCCATGTCTATGTCAAATATCAAGCACGTAAGCCTCTCCGTTTAGGAGTCTATCGGTAACATTACACACACACACACACACACACACACACACACACACACACACACACACACACACACACACACACACACACACACACACACACACACACACACACACACACACACACACACACACACACAAACAAACTGTGTTTTATATATATAGATACAGACTTGGCATTTAATATGGAATATTTTTTTTGTGGGGGTGAACTTACTTTTCAAGATGCCTTAGAACCAAAAGTTCATTGGAATTATGTTGAAATTATTCTAGACTAGCAGAAGTACCCGGCATTGCCGGGCGGGGGGAGGGGAGGGGAGGGGGAAGAGGAGGGGAGGGGAACGGGGGGGAGGGGAGGAGGGGAGGAGGGGAGAAGAGGGGGGGGAAGTACCCGGCATCCGTGTATAAACGTGAGGGAGAAGAGGGGGGAAAGGGGTGGGGGAGGGGGGAGGGGGGAGGGGGGGGAGGGGAGGAGAGGGGGGGAGGGGGAGGGATGGGAGAGGAGAGGGGTGGGAGGGGAGGGGCAGGGGGAGGGGGGAGGAGGGAGGGGAGGGATAGGGGGGAGGGGGAGGGGTAGGGGGGAGGGGGGAAAAGGGAGGGGGGAGGGGGAAAAGGGAGGGGGAGGGGAGAAGGGGAGTGGGTAGGGTGGAGGGGGAGGGGAGGACGTAGGGTGGAGGGGGAGGGGAGGACGGAGGGGGGAGGGGGAGGGGGAAGAGGGAGGGAAGGGGAGGGCCAGTCAACAATGACGTTGCAGTTCTCATGGTCGGGGAGCAGCACAACAATCGCGACATCGTCCTGAATCTTCGCAACAGCACAAACGGGATTTGGAGACTCACCGATCCTGTGACGCCCTCCAGTACCGGCGTTGCCGGGTGGGGGAAGGGAGACCCGTACATTCCCAACCCGTACATTCGCCCTCTCGACTCAAGCTCACTTGGACAAAAGCCTCGCACAAATTACACCGTGAAGGCCCAATGGCCATGTCTATGCCACAAATCAAGTACGTGAGAGCGAGTCGGGCGTGCTGAATTGAAAATATATAGAACGCTCATACTCCGTGAAAAGTGAAGCCAACTGGCGGCGCAGATGGAACATCACGTGATCGCTCTGAGCGAATCAGCGCGCTGCTCTGCCACCGGTCAGAATCCGTGTATAATATTCCTCGCTGAAAATAAAATCTATGTGAAACATGCTACTATCTATGCTAAATCATGCTAAATCATGCTAAATCATGCTAAATGCTAATCATGCTAAAATCTATGCAACTTGCTGTGAGTTTTATGGCGGCAAGGAACATCACGTGATCACGTGATCGTGATCGTCATCAATGAGGGCGAATGAGCGAATCAGCGCGCTGGAAATTTTCCTTCCTTACTCATGGCGTAAATAAATATACTGCCGTAAATATGGTACATTATTAAAAAATAAATGTACTGCAATATTTTTGAAAAATTTCATTGGTTGCTAGGAGACGGCAGCATGTAAAAACCGTTTGAATATTTGAAATACAGTTTGATCCAGAGGTAAGTGGTATGGTCTTGCGGGTTGGTGGACACGATATGTGCAAGGGAAATTATTTTGGTGTCCTGTATCTGGTCGTGCTAGTTGGTGAACACGGTAAATTTAAGGGATAAAGCGCGGCGTTACGCGCGCTGCTTGTGAGCAAGGAGGAAGCGGACAAGCGGTAACATATGAACGTCTTTATTGTAAGACTACACTGTAACACTGAACTCTTCCGGGCTGGTCGCCCGGTGTATATCCTGAGGCCACGCCTACCCCTCGGGCGTGGCCACCGCCCACTTGGTGCGTGGAATGATGTCACCACGCCAGTGGGCTTTTGTGTCCGCCACACGCGCCCCCCCAGAATTCCCGCGCACCTGGAGGGCCAGTTTGCGGGGCAGACGAATGACCCGGCCGAAGCGCCCCCTGGCGATCGGCGGCGTCTGGGGTGCAGGGATACCAGGTGGGATGCCCCTGGCTGCCCCTGGGATGGGTGCAGGACCGGGGGGCGCCGTGGCGGCGGGGCTGGGCGGTGCCGGGGGTCCGCCCGCAGGAGGGTGGCCCCGACGTAGGGGTCGGGCCACTGGCGGTGGATGGTCCACATCGAGGTGGGCCGGCTTGAGGCGGTCTACCGAAACACGGTCAGGAGTACCGCCGATGTCCAGGGTGAAGTGCTTCGCCCCGGTCTCCAGCACGCGGAGAAGGCCCGTCGTACGGGGGCCGCAGTGGTGTCCGATGGGCATCGTGGCGGACGAAGACGTACTCCGCCGTGCGAAGCTCCGGGGCGACGTGCGTCGGTGGGTGCCCGTGGCATGCCGTTGGCACCGGGTGCGAACCTCTGGGCGGTCTCTTGCAGAGCGGAGCGCTGCTTGTGCCGTGGACCATGGTGCCGTGGAGTCGGGGAGGAACTCGCCCGGCACCCGCAGCGGTTGCCCGAAGACCAACTCCGCCGCGGATGCGCGCAGGTCCTCCTTGGGCGCCGTCCGGAGGCCCAGCAGGACCCAGGGGAGCCTGTCGACCCAGCCGCCGTCGCGGAGGGTGGCCCGGAGCGCGGCCTTCAATGAGCGGTGAAATCGCTCACACAGGCCGTTAGCCTGGGGGTGGTAGGCCGTGGTTCGGTGCAGCCGGACCCCGAGCCCCTGCGCAACCGCCCCCCAGAGCTCCGAGGTGAACTGGGGGGCCGCGGTCGGATGAGATGTCTGAGGGGGGCGCCGAACCGGGCGACCCAGGTGGCGATGAAAGCCTGCGCGACATCGGCCGCCGTTGTCGACGCCAAGGGCACGGCCTCCGGCCACCGGGTGGTGCGGTCCACCATGGTGAGGACGTGGGTGAAACCCCGCGAGGGGGGCAGAGGTCCCACCAGGTCCACGTGGACGTGGTCAAACCGGCGTTCCGGCACCGTGAACGGGGCCAACGGGGCCTGGGTGTGCCGGTGCACCTTGGCGCGCTGGCATGCGAGGCATGTCCTGGCCCAGCCGCGGACGGCCTTCCGGAGGCCATGCCAGACGAACTTGTCGGCGATCAGCCTTTGGGAGGCCCTCGCGCCCGGGTGGGACAGGCCGTGGATGGCGTCAAACACCTGGCGCTGCCAGCCCGCGGGCACAATGGGGCGAGGACGCCCGAGGGAGACGTCGCACAAGAGGGCCGCGCCCGCGCCGTCGAACGGCACCTCGGTGACGCGGAGGCCCGTGATGGCGGTCCGCAAGGCCTGGACGTCGGGGTCAGCGGCCTGGTCCGCTGCCATCCGGGCATAGTCGATGCCGAGGTGGACTGCGTGGGCGACGGCCCGGGAAAGGCAATCCGCCACTGGGTTGTCCTTCCCCGCGACGTGCTGGATGTCCGTCGTGTACTCGGACACGGCCGAGAGGTGACGCTGCTGCCGGGGCCGACCACGGCTCGGTGACCTTGCCCATCGCGAAGATCAGCGGCTTGTGGTCGACGAAGGCAGTGACGCCCGGCCCTCGAGCAGATGGCGGAAGTGCCTGACCGCCAAGTGAAGTCCGAGCAACTCGCGGTCGAAGGTACTGTAACGGCGTTCGGGCGGGCGAAGCTGCCGGCTAAAGAACGCCAGCGGTTGCCAAGCTCCACGCACCCATTGCTCGTGCACCGCGCCCACCGCGTAGTCCGAGGCATCGGTGGTGAGGGCGATCGGTGCATCGGGCGCCGGGTGCGCGAGCATGGTGGCGTTAGCCAAGGCGAGCTTCGCGCCCGTGAACGCCGTGTCCATCTGCTCGGTCCAGGTAATGTCGCCTTTGCCCGGCTTACCTCGGAGAGCTTCGTGCAGGGGGCGCAGGAGCTGGGCGATACGGGGCAGGAACCGATGGTAAAAGTTCACCATGCCCAGGAACTCCTGCAGCCCTCTGATCGTGCGGGGGCGCGGAAACCCCTTCACCGCCTCCACCTTGGCCGGCAGGGGGACGGCTCCGTGCCTGGTGACACGGTGCCCCAGAAAATCGATTGTGGCGGCGCCGAACCGGCACTTTGCGGGGTTCACAATCAGGCCATGCTGGCCCAGGCGTTCGAAGAGCGTGCGGAGGTGGCGTAGGTGCTCTTCGCGGGACGCGCTGGCGACGAGGATATCGTCCAGGTAGACGTAGACAAAATCCAAGTCGCGCAGGACGCTGTCCATCAGTCGCTGTAACACCTGAGCCGCATTCTTCAGACCGAAGGGCATGCGCAGGAACTCGAAGAGTCCGAATGGCGTGATGACCGCCGTCTTCGGGACGTCCTCCGGCCTGACGGGGACCTGATGGTAGCCGCGTATGAGGTCCACCTTCGAGAAGAAGGACCTGCCCGCCAAACGGGCGGAAAAGTCCTGAATGTGGGGGACGGGGTAGCGATCGGGAGTCGTGGCGTCATTGAGACGGCGATAGTCCCCGCACGGTCGCCATCCCCCGCCGGGCTTCGGCACGATGTGCAGCGGCGACGCCCAAGCGCTCTCTGAGCGCCGAACGATGCCGAGTCGCTCCAGGGTAGCGAACACCGCTTTTGCCACCGCCAGCTTCGTCGGCTCGAGGCGGCGTGCCCGGGCGTAGACCGGTGGCCCGACGGTGGGGATGTGATGGGCCACCCCGTGCTTGACGGCCCCCGCCGAGAAGGTGGGCCGCGTGAGGGCCGGGAAGCCGGCGAGGAGGCGGGTGAATGCGTCCGCTGCCGGAAGCGTACAGACCAACGTGGCCGGAACCGAATCGTTCGGCAAGCCGCTTGGCAAGCCGCTCGTTGAGCTGGGCAACGCACATGCGAGCGAGCTGAACGTCTCGGCCTGGACAAGCCGTCTGCGCTTGACGTCGACCAGGAGCCCATTAGCGCACAGGAAGTCCGCGCCAAGCAGTGCCATGGGCACGTCGGCGGTGACGAACGTCCATCGGAAAACCTGCCCTCCAAACCGCAGAGAGAGGCAGCGTTTTCCGTACGTACGGATGGGCGTCCCGTTCGCGGCAAGCAGCGCGGGGCCCCCACCCGCGGCGTGCTTGTCTGACGTGCCGGCGGGAATGACACTCACCTGTGCTCCCGTGTCGCACAGGTAACGGCGCCCGGAGAAGGTGTCCGTTATGAACAGCAGGCTGCTCGAACGGCCGGCGCTCATCGCCACAATTGAGCGCCGGCCCGGGCGTTTCCCGACCCGTTGAAGGAGCACGGCGGATGACACCGCCGAGCTTCGTGGCCGAACTTGGCGTGGAACCAGCACCAGGTGGTGGAGCTGGAGGAGCGCGGCTGGCTCCGCCAGGCCGGTGGAGTCGACGGGTTTCCCCGCGGTGGCGGTTTTCGCCGCGGCGGTGGGCGGGGCGTGGCGGCGTTCACGAGGTGCGTATCAGCATGCTGCTGAAACTCAGCGTGCTGTAGAAGATGATGCTGTGGAACAGCAGCGTCGAAGGCCGTGACGGCCACGCCAACGCTCGCCCGCGTGTCCGAAGCGGTGAAGTACTTGTCCGCCTCGGCCGCCAATGCTCGGGGTTCCGTTAGCCCGGTCCCGGCCAACGCGAGGTGAACCTGCGCTGGAAGTTGGCGACGGAAAAGCGCCCGGAATAGCGAACCGGGGGCTTCGTCGCCCAACAGTGACAGCATATGGTCCATTCGGACCGACGGGCATGTCTCACTGAGCTCGGGGAGATCCAGGAGGCGGTCAGCCCGTGCGTCGTCCGTGAGGCTGAACGTGGCTAGGAGTAGCCGCTTGAGTGCCTCGTACTTGTGGCCGTCCGGTGGGTGGCGAAGGACGGACACAACTCGAGCGGCCGTGCCGGGCCCGAGGGAGGCGACGACATGGCAGTAGCGCATGTCGTCGTTGGTGAGGCGCCGAAGCTGAAATTGGGCTTCGGCTTGAACGAACCAGACCTCGGCCTGGGCCTCCCAAAATTCGGGAAGTTTAATCGCCATTGACTTGTCGTTGGCCAATGCAATGGCGTCGTGTTCGGAAGGATCGCTACGGCAGATCCAACGTCGAGGGTCACCAGTAAAGCGCGGCGTTACGCGCGCTGCTTGTGAGCAAGGAGGAAGCGGACAAGCGGTAACATATGAACGTCTTTATTGTAAGACTACACTGTAACACTGAACTCTTCCGGGCTGGTCGCCCGGTGTATATCCTGAGGCCACGCCTACCCCTCGGGCGTGGCCACCGCCCACTTGGTGCGTGGAATGATGTCACCACGCCAGTGGGCTTTTGTGTCCGCCACAGGGAAATGATTTTCTGTCATTCTTCTGAGTGGTTGCTTCTCCTTCCCCGTATTTTTGTTCATTTTATTGTTTTTTTCCACTCTCTTGAGTTGTGGGCCTTCCTTGAGTGGTATTACATTTATTATCATCATCATTGGAATGTCTGTTGTAAAGATACGGACATCAAGTCCGTATCTTGACGCAGAGAGCATCAAGCACCATCTTTTTATACCAGGCAACGGCAACGGCAACGCACTAACGCAGACCTCGCTCGGCCCCGCCCACAGCGACCTCTCTCGGCCCCGCCCATAGCTGCCTCACTCGGCCCCGCCCACAGCGACCTCGCTCGGTCCCGCCCACAGCGACCTCGCTCGGTCCCGCCCACAGCGACCTCGCCCTGCCCCGCCCCGCCCACAGCGACCTTGCTCGGTCCCTCCCACAGCGGCATCACTCCGCCCGAGCCCTACACGGCACTATCTATATATTATTCGTACAATGCCGGGTACTTCTGCTCGCTGAAAAAAAATCTATGTGAAACATGCTACTATCTATGCTAAATCATGCTAAATCATGCTAAATGCTAATCATGCAGAAGTACCCGGCAAAAACGCAATCGCTTTTCGCTCTGAAATATGTGCGAACCGTAACTGAGTTAATGGCGGCAACGAACATCACGTGATCGCTCTGAGCGAATCAGCGCGCTGCTCTGTGAGCGGTCAGATTCCGGTCATAATATTCCGCGCTGAGATTAAAATATGGTAAAAAAAATATTATGAAATAAATTTTTAGGTCGGCCATGTTCGTCCCAGGCTCAATGGCCATGTCTGTGCCAAATATCAAGTACGTGAGCCTCTCCGTTTAGGAGTCTATCGGTAACATTACACACACACACACACACACACACACACACACACACACACACACACACACACACACACACACACACACACACACACACACACACACACACACACACACACACACACACTGTGTTTTATATATATAGATTTTGTTAATGTGACCTTTAAAAGAAACAAAAACCACATTTGACATTTCAAATCAAATAAATTGATCCTTGAAAGTGATGTAAACTGATATCGAACTCAATTCACGGACAGTACTGTGTTAAACTTCTGTACGTTTTCCAGAAGTATCTCTTTATTTTGCACATTAGCCAAAAAAAAATTCAACAAATACAAAAGCTAAATTATGACTGGGATTACAGACAGTAAAATTACAGTTCAGTACTTCGTGTAACCCCCACGAGCATTGAGGAGAGCACATACACGTCGAGGCATGCCGTTCACGAGATTTGCCAAGGTTTGGACAGGAATCGCTTGCCATGCAGTGACAATAGTCTGCTGCAATTCATGCACAGAGGTAGGCTGCTGGTCCAAGTTGTCGATTTGACGCGTTAATTCTGCCCACAAGTTCTCTATCGGATTCATATCCGGGGACATGGCATGCCACTCCATATGCTCTACACCACGGTCAGCAAGAAAGTGTTGGATCATGCGAGCACGATGAGGCCGTGCATTGTTATCTTGGAAGACAAAGTTTCCTCGAAAGGCTGCACGAGCAAATGGAAGCAATGTTTCTTCCAGAATGACCCTGTACTTGAACTGGTTCAGGTTTCCATTCAGAACAACCAGGTCAGTTTTGCCCCCTGCATGAAAAGCAGCCCAAACTGTCACTCCACCACCTCCAGCTTGGACTCGTGGCACTATACAATCTTCGTTGTGGGCTTCATGCACTTGTCTGCACACTCGGACGCGGCCATCTTGACAATAGACCAGAAATCTAGACTAGTCACTGAAGGTCACGTGAATCCAGTTTCCTGGCTGCCATTGATGGTGCTCTCTGGCCCACTGCAATCGGCGCTGGCTGTGTTGTCTGGTCAGGCGTGGCTTTCTCAGGGGACGCCTGGCACGAAAGCCTGCTTGAACCAGTCGTTGGTTGACTAGCCTTCTGGATACAGGCACATTTGTCAGTTGCTGCCACTCAGCCCTAAGACGATTAGCTGACTTGGTACGGCCATTGCAGACTAACCGGTGCAGCTGGCGATCATCTCTCCTTGTGGTTCTGCGTGGACATCCTGGCCTCGGTATTGGAGTAGGGACACCCCTCTGAGCATTTCGTTTCAGGATCTTTGACACCTGACCTTGAGTGATGCCATACTGTGGAGCAATAGCATGCTGTTTCATGCCAGAATTTCATAAAGTCACCACTCCATGACAAACAGCATTGTCAAGTTGACGGACCATCTCCAGAGGAAGCGGCAATAACTTTTGGAGACGTGCAGCAGTTGTTTTCCACTAATACAGAACGCAACAACCCTTATATACCCGATTGTGAAGCCAATGGTCAAATGTACCTGTCCTTACATTTTGTCACGCCACCTGTGATATAATCCTGTTATTGACTTCTTGCTGCGAAAGACAATCAGTGACATGGTTCTTTCAACAAAGACATCACCGAAGGGTAAAATAAACTCACCAGATTGTTATACTGAGTTCAGAAAGTAAACCCAAGTCAAGAAAAAAAAAAATTCCATATTAAATGCCAAGTCTGGATGTATATATATATATATATTATTTGCTCTTTGTTATATATACATACACATGTTATATGTTATATCTATATCCGGTCCGGTCCGGAGAGGACGCTGGCGTCGCTTGCTCGCCACTTCTCCGACTGGGCCATTGTCTTTAGCTTGCTTTTCTGGTGGTCGTGGCGGATTTTTGGCCATTGAGTCTGCCCTCTGCATGGTCCCGGCTCTGCTCCTAGCTTCGCCTGCCCGGCTCCTTCGTTGTTTCCTCGGGCCCGCTCCTGTGGGTTGTGGCCATTGTTTGCAGCGGTGGTGGTGGCGGTTTGCCGCCGTGATCTTGATTAGCGGCGGCGGTCGTTTGCCGCTGCATTTGCCGCTTTGCCTCCTCAACCTTGGCCTCGTGCTCGTCTCTTCGCTCCTGTCTGCCCTCTGCTTGGTCCCGGCTCTGCTCCTGGCTTCACCTGCCCGGCTCCTTCGCTGTTTCCTCGGGCCCGCTCCCATGGGTTGTGGCCATTGTTTCGCCTCCTCAACCTCGTGCTCGTCTCTTCGCTCCTGCCTGGCATGGCTCTGCGGTACTCCGCCGCAAGGCTTCTTCTGCTTAATACCCGCTCCACCCCATCATGCATCTCTGCAATCAAATCCAATGGACTCCTGCGACGACCCAGGTACATTCACCGTGGCTCCGGTCGTAAGTTTGTTCATTTACAATCAGGTCACTCCATCCCCGTCCTCTGGTCGGCTCAGCGCACTCCCACTCATCGTCCCAGCGCACCTGGTCACAGCAACGCACACAATCGCACCTACTGTCTGCGAACCCTGGCCAAATCACCTGAGTTCATCCCCGCCGTACAAAACAACATCAAGCTCACCCTGTTCAATACCCGGTCCCTCAACAACAAATGCCTCATCCTGAACGACTACATCCTGGAAAATAAACTGGACTTTCTCGGTCTCACTGAAACCTGGCAACAACCTCTGGACTACTTCGCATTCAACCTCACCACACCCAATGGATATTCCTACATCAATAAACCACGCTCGGAGGGCCGAGGTGGTGGAATTGCCGTTATTCACCGAGAAGACATTAGGACCAGCCTCATCTCCATCGCATCTGCTCCATCATTTGAACACCTGGCTTTTAAACCCTCTGGTCACACACAGTCAGTCATGGCTGTTGTCTACCGCCCTCCCAAACCACACCCATCATTCCTGTCTGACTTCTCCTACTTTCTGACCCAGCTATGTTCCCTCTCCCCCTCAATCCTCCTCCTTGGTGATTTCAATATCCACATGGACTCCACTGACTCCACGAAACCACTGACTTCACTGATTTACTCACCTGCTTTAACCTCTCAACATGTCAACTTTCCTACCCATAACCGTGGTCACATTTTGGACCTTGTCTGCCCTACTGGATTAATTTTGCACCATCTCTCTGGCTCCGACCTCACCCTCTCTGACCACTTAGCCATCACTATGACCATCAACATCCCCGCCCCAACACCAAGGCATTATCGCACTATCAACTTCCGTAAGCTAAACGCTCTTTCACGTACCTCATTCTCAACCACCCTCTCTGAAAAAATGTCCACTTCTCCCTTCGTTGACCTCCACAACCCTTTTGATCTCACTGACTACTACAACCACACTCTCTCCTCCTGCCTTGACCAACTTGTACCTATAAAAACCAAAACAGTTTCTTTCACCCATTCTGCTCCCTGGTTTACCCCTGAACTCCGCCTGATGAAAACTCGTGCTCGCCAACTTGAAAGACTCCGCAATAAAACAGGTCTCACAATTCACTCCCAAGCCTACAAGGACCACATACAACACTACAAAGATGCCCTCTCCCGCGCCCGCTCCGCCTACTACTCTCAAATTATCCACTCTGGCTCCGGAAACCCAAAAGCACTCTTCTCTACAATAAACAAACTCCTCAGCCCCCTGAACACCACCACCCAGTCATTCACAGTAGACAACTGCATCTCCTTCCTTTCATTCTTCCAACGCAAAGTTGAAAACATCTACAACAGCTTGACCACCGCCGCACCCGCTCCCCCTCAAACCACTTGCCCCCCCTTATCCTGCCATCCCCTGTCTCAATTCTCCCCAATCTCCCCTAATGACCTCTCTGAACTCCTCATAGGAATGAAAATTGCCACCTGCACTCTTGACCCCATCCCCTCCAGCTTTGTCAAGGCCTCCCTTCCTGCTCTCTCTCCACTTATCATTGCAACAATAAACTCCTGCCTGTCTACAGGCATCGTCCCACCATCCCTCAAAATTGCTGCTGTTACCCCCATTCTGAAAAAACCTGGACTAAACCCTGACACCCTAAACAACTTCAGACCCATCTCCAACCTACCCTTTCTGTCGAAAGTTTTGGAACGCGCTGTAGCCGCTCAACTCAAACATCACCTCTCTGCCAATAACCTGTATGAAACTTTCCAATCCGGATTCCGCTCCAACCACAGTACTGAAACTGCTCTCCTCAAAATCACCAACGACCTTCTCCTCTCCTCTGACGCTGGCAACCTCAACATTCTCATCCTCCTCGACCTCAGCGCCGCCTTTGACACCATCGATCACACCATTCTCCTCACCCGACTTGAAACCACCTTTAACGTTACTGGCACTGCCCTCTCTTTGCATAATGTTTTGCTATGCATTATGTTTTGCACTCTGTCAAAGCGTGTTTGGGCTCCCTGAAAAGCGCTATATAAAATAAATGCATTATTATTATTATTATTATATATACACATATATATATATATACACACATATATGAAATTGTGTGTTACTCCATGAAGATCTGTATCTATATATATATATATATACAATATACATATATGAAATTGTGTGTTACTCCATGAAGATCTGTATATATATATATATATATATATGTATATATATATATATATATATATATATATATATATATATATATATATATATATATATATATATATATATATATATATGTATATATATATGCAGTGGAACCTTGACTTACGAGTGCCCCAATTTACGAGTTTTTCGAGATACGAGCCGTCGCTCGGGCGGTTTATTGCTTTGAGATGCGAGCCGAGATCCGAGTTACGAGCTTTCGCCACCCGGTCACGTGGTTATCTTGCCGTGCACGTACAGTATCTCTGTCGTATAGCGCTGCATTTTTGTTTTCGCATTTTGGTTATTTCGAGTTTACGCCGCCAGGTGGGTTCTGGTCACGTGGTTATCTTGCCGTGCAAGTACAGTACGTATCTCTGTCGTATAGCGCTGCATTTTTGTTTTCGCATTTTGGTTATTTCGAGTTTACGCCGCCAGGTGGGTTCTGGTCACGTGGTTATCTTGCCGTGCAAGTACAGTACGTATCTCTGTCGTATAGCGCTGCATTTTTGTTTTCGCATTTTGGTTATTTCGAGTTTACGCCGCCAGGTGGGTTCTGGTCACGTGGTTATCTTGCCGTGCAAGTACAGTACGTATCTCTGTCGTATAGCGCTGCATTTTTGTTTTCGCATTTTGGTTATTTCGAAAAATTTCTTAGTTTTAACCATGGGGCCTAAGAAAGTGAGTGGCAAGTGCAGTGCTGAGAAGAAGAAGAGGATGATGTGCTTGGATATAAAACACGCAATCGTCGAAAAACATGAGCGAGGTGTCGAGGAGGACGTATATAACGGCAGAGGAGAAGAGCATGCCAGGCCACAACTTGTTCAGAATGCCGGCGATAGCTCGCCTTCTCTTTGTGGAAAACACGGTGAGATCCTTAACATCCAACAACTAATGGGACGCAAACGGGGCGCCCAGTTTAGCGGTACACACATTGATGAATCACCCTGCCTGTGATTCGCCCATGACAGGTTATAGCTGGGTCGGGATTCAAACCCAGGCTGGACAGTTTAGACTTTAGAGTCAAGTGTGCGTACCTCCAGTCCAGGCCATCCTGCCAACTTGTATGCTGCATACAGGTGAAATATAAAGCGCGAGATATTTTTATATATACTGTATATTTAAAAAAAAATTGGTGTGGTTTTTGGCGGGCTGGAACGGATTAATAGCATTTCAATGCATTTCAATGGGGAAATTTGATTTGAGATACGAGCAATTTGAGTTACGAGCTCGGTCACGGAACGAATTAAACTATGAAGATATGTGTCAAATCTACCTTAATCCAGATGTTCATGTTGATTTAAAGATGACTGAATGTGACAATAAAGTGACTAAGTATATTGCTTCAGGAAAAGTGAAACGAAAATGCAAAATAACCAATTGGGAGCTTTTCAAATGCAGAGTGGAAAGTGACTGCCATAAATGGGAGACAGGCAAACGCACGAACATACACCATGGTTTGCAGTATATAATAGATACTGTAGTGGTGGAGTGGAGGACTGTAAGGGTCATTTTCTGGTTCGTCGCTATTTGTAATGTAAATTCATCAAGATGCAAAACAGTCAGCTCATGTAGAGAGTTTGGATAAATGTTTAAGAAGAAGAGAAATAGGTGTGGAATAGTTTGGATGTGGTTCGAGGATAATGGGCATGGAAGTTGTAGATGGAATTTTAAGGAGGTAAATGTAAGATAATTGCGATGTCGTTTGCTGTTTTTAGGAACATTGTTTGTGTTTTTAAGACCTAAACTTTGCTGGGTCTCCTTAGAAGTTATTTTCTCTCGGGTTATCTGCAGACCTGCCTCAGGCACCCTGACTGCGAGTCAGCTCAACAAAACCGCGATACCGTGTTCAGCCGCATGCGCCAGGCAATGGACCAGGTAACGGAAGTCGTGGTGGATGCTCGGATTAACGGGGAGGTTGATGCTTACAGCTGCTGCATCTACATGGCAATCAACAGTTTCAAGGTGAACTCATTGTTGAATCAGATTGTCCATATATAGTACATGCTAGTCATGAATGTAGAAAGATAAGTATTGAGCCCCCGTTGGACTTAATCCAAAATGGCGGCTTATGGATGGGTCTCATCTGTCCGTCCATGCGTCCGTCTGTCTACAACCATATCTCGGACATGTATGGACCGATTTTCTTCAAACTTGGCACAAATACAACACATGAGAGTATACATATGCAGAAAATTTGATTTTGTAATCCGATAAAAGATGGCCAACTGGTGGCCTTTAACTCTGTATGGCAAAGTTACTAAAACCACGGGGGCGATGACTTTTTATGTTTTTTTCTCTTTTTTTTTTTCCAAAGTCAGTCATTAACTTTTAAAGCCGGACTATGGACTTATTGTTTTTTTGGTTTTTTAAAATTGCTTTTTTTGTAGACAAAATCGAGGCTCGTGAAAGAGCTAACATTAATCACACAAAAAAATCAAACAGACACATAAAACATATAAGGGGAGCGGTAGACAAGATGGGGAGAGATGGGGAAGCACACAAACACAATCTTTGAGAGCAGGGACATCGGGAGATCTGTGGGAGGGAGAGGGCTTGGGGGGAGGAGGCGTGGGAATGGGGGGGGGGGGGGGGCGGAGAAGTATAAAACACAAGGACACTGAAAGGACTTCCAGGAAAGAAGTTGGTATTTCAAAAAAGTGGATCTGGGGTGAATTAGTGGGGGTAGAAAAGATCAAGGTTTTGGATGGGGGAAGATAAGTTCATATTGTTCATCCCTTCTTTACTATTGGTAATTTACTTCACATGTGTATAACTTATAGAGCATATCATTGGCTGGCAGGATAATCTCCCTCAATGTTTGCACACTCGCTTCTGAGCAGCACACTCGCTTCTATCCTTAGTTCAAATCCCGACCCAGCTATAAAATGTCGTCCTAGAGTTTCATTCGGATGGACGTTAAACTATACGTCTGCCGGCATTAGTTGGTGGATGTTCAAGATCCCACAGTGTCCTTCGCGAAAAGTAGGCAAGTTATCGCCGGAACCATGTGCAAATTTCAAAATTCCTACTTCGACTGTGGGTAGCAAGTGGTCTGGTCTTCTGGAGGTTCATTAACATCCGGTTGTGCTGCTTGTTATCCTGGGGTTGCTGTCTGGACAGAAGTCTCTGGACTACGGCAAGTTGACCAGGTAGTTCACATTTCAGGTGAAAGACCTACTTTGGATATGAAGGGCAATCAATTAGATTCTAATTAAATATAGCATTTTGCGTAGTTTTTATTTGTTTTATGCATGGTAATACAAAACTATTTCAATGAGATTATTCATTGTATAAATTAAATCAGAGAATTTTATTTCCTTTTTTAAAATCATGCAGTACATTTAATCCAATGGAGAAAGACAAACATGGCCAACTAAGAATTTGCACTTTGCACTCCTAACCTGTTCGTAGCAAACAGAAAAGAGCAAATTTGGACTCAGGTGATGTAAAATCCAAAACCGACAGGGGCAATTCCACGGTTACTCACATTACACATATATATATATATATGTAGATGCATTAATGTAATGTATTGTAATGCGAGTAACCGTGGAATTTCCCACAGGCATCCTTCGGCCTTAGTTTATTTTATCTATGGCTTTGGTTTTTAGAAGGCCTATGTTTCTATATTGCCTTCACCACTCTCTTCCTGGAGAGAAATGTGCCATTGCAAGGAGTGAAAAGAGCATTGAACCTGAGGCACATCATCATCTTCATCAATTATTTGTGGTCTGGTGCTTTGTCTATTTACTTCTTCTGTTTTTGTATACAGAGTCGAGGCTCGTGTAAGGGTTAACACATAAAACACATAAACCATATAATAAAGGGAGCGGGAGACAAGAGGGGGAGAGAGAGGGAAGCACGCGAGCACAACAACAGTTGAGAACAAGGACAACGGTAAATCTGTGGAAGGGGGAGGACCATGGGGTGGGGGGCGAGGGGGAGTTCAATGCGTGAAACAAATGAACACTACGAGGAATTTCAGGAATGAAAACGGAATTTTAAAAAGGTGGTTTTGGGGTGTATTAACGGGGGTAGACAAGATCAAGGGTTTGGATGGGGGAAGATAAGAGATGGTGGTGAACAGCTGTTTTAAAGACCTGGAGGGATGAGTGGGATTGAAGAGAGTGAGGGAGTTTGTTCCAGAGTTGGGAGTAAAGAGGAATGAAAGAGTGAAGATGAGCAAAGAGTCTTGATTTTGGCAGTTTAACCATAAGAGGGTTGCTGGCAGATATTGTGCGACCTGTAGGAATATTTGGGGGACAGAGCACAGACAGAGCAGGGGGAGCTAGGCCAGAGAGGAGTCGGTAGAAGACAGAAAGACAACCTATCTGTCTGCGGTGAAAGAGAGAAAGGCTCTCAGAATCAGCTTCATCACGGGAGATTCCAATGATTCTGAAAGCTTTGGTTTCTACAGCGTGAAGCCGAGCTAGGTGTGAGGCAGGAGCACCTGCCCAGAGGGGAGCGCAGCACTTATCAGCAAAGTCATGGAATCCATCATTGCTTCGGATATGAAATCTTTCCTCTTCTCCAATGGCTTGATCTCTGATCATCAATTTGGTTTCAGACCTGGTCACTCTACTCTGGATATGCTGCTTCTGCTTTCTCAACAATGGATGGAGGTCCTCAATGCCAAACAGGAAATTAGAGCTGTCTCCCTTGACATATCACGTGCCTTCGATACGGTCTGGCACCCCGCTCTGCTCACCAAACTCTCTTCCTTTGGTATCCATGGAAATCTCCACGCATGGCTGGCGGACTTCCTCTCTAGTCGTAGTCAACGTGTGGCCCTGAATGGGTTTCTCTCATCTCCTCTTCCTGTTCAGGCTGGAGTTCCACAAGGCAGTGTTCTGGGCCCTGTGCTTTTTCTGGTCTTCATCAATGATCTCTCTGACTCTCTTGAAAATCCTCTCTATCTCTTTGCTGATGACTCTACTCTTTGTCGCTCCATTCCTCATCCCTCAGATCGGCAGTCTGCAGCCTCCTCACTCTCTGCAGACCTGGACAAAATCACAGACTGGGCAAACAAGTGGAACATGTCTTTCAATCCTGACAAATCTCACACTCTTACGATGTCTCTCCGAAAAGATCGACTGGACAACCCTCCCATCTACTTTCTGAATAATCCTCTCCAAGAAGTTCTGTCCCTCAAGCTTTTGGGTCGCACTATCTGCCATGATCTCTCCCGGGAAAACCACATTTCAAATCTGGCCTCCAAAGCCAGTCGCCGACTGGGCATCCTCCGTCGTGCGAAGTCCTTCCTTGGCACACCTGAGCTCCTCACCACATACAAGGCTTTCATCCGCAGCTCAATGGAATACTGCTCTCCCCTCTGGGCTGGTGCTCCTGCCTCACACCTAGCTCGTCTTCACGCTGTTGAAACCAAAGCGTTCAGAATCATTGGAATCTCCCATGATGAAGCTAACTCCAAGGGCCTTTCACTCACTCACCGCAGGCAGGTTGGTGGTCTTTCCGTCTTCTACCGACTCCTCTCTGGCCTTGACCCCCAGCTCTCTCTGGGCTCTGTCCCCCAAATATTCCTGCAGGTCGCACAAGATCTGCCTGTAACCCTCTTATGGTTAAACTGCCAAAATCAAGACTCTCTGCTCACCTTCACTCCTTCATTCCTCTTTGCTCCCACCTCTGGAACAAACTCCCTCTCTCTCTTCAATCCCACTCCACCCTCCAGGTCTTTAAAACAGCTGTTCACCACCATCTCTTGTCTTCCCCCATCCAAAACCTTGATCTTTTCTACCCCCACTAATTTCACCCCAAATCCACTTTTTTGAAATACCAACTTCTGTCCTGGAAGTCCTTGGTGTCCTTGTGTTTTATACTTCTCCCCACGCCTCCTCCCCCCAAGCCCTCTCCCTCCCACACATCTCCCTGCTCTCAAATGTTGTGTTTGTGTGCTTCCTCTTCTCTCCCCATCTTGTCTTCCGCTCCCTCTTCTTATATATTTTGTTTGTCTGTTTGATTTGTTTGTGAAATAAATGTTAGCTCTTTCACGAGCCTCGATTCTGTGTACAAAAAAAGAAAAGGAAAAAGCACTCCATCAAATATTGCACTCGAGCAGTACTTGAGCAGTTATTCAAGTACTTTTCATCATGTATACTTCTGAGACAGTGACATGTTGCTTTCTCTCCCTGTCTCTCATGATCTATTTTGCCAATGGATACAACAAGAGCTTTGTCCCGAGCTTTGAAATCATTGAAGTGGTATAACGTTATCTTTGAGTGGACATGACCGGGTGATCTGGATTTCCATCGTATCCGGGCATCCCAGATGTGGCAGAATCTGTACTATTAGAGAGATGCCTGCCTGTCTGTCTGTGTGTGTGTCACTATTTTCTCATAGATGGCCAAACAGATGTTCGTCAAACTTTCAGAGGTTCATCAGTGAGTGCTGGAGAGTGTTTTCGGCAAAAAAATTATAATGCCTAAGCCTTTGTAGTTGTGTGAAAGGTAATAAATGATCCCTCACCCCATTCCTTAAACTGTGTAGGGAAGTGTTCTAGGCCCACACCTAAAAAAATAGAAATAAAAAAACCATGGGAAGTAAGATGAAGCTGATGTTTTGAATGTTAACTCTTCATCGGAGCAAAAGATGCAAGGAGCTCCAGTCCTGGCATGACGGAGGCAACCCAGGTTCAAAATCCCAAATTTGTTTGTCAATTGGTGACCAATCTCCTGGTAACATGTTAACCGCATGTCAGTCGTTTAAATCAATATGGAGCTTGATCACAAGGTAAAAGGTCTACTAATATCTTTGCCCTGCACATGTACAAGCATTCCTTAACAAGCATAAGATCATTGAAGATAAATATTAGAGTTCCTCCCTTAAAATCACTTAATTGAGTACTCGTCGTTTCAGCTAAAACATTTGATTTGGGTTTTATGGGGTTTTTTCTCATTTTACTGTTTCCCGCAGGATGGCCTGCAGGTTCCACCATGCCCTGACACGCTCAGACGAGCCCTGCAGATCATTACAGAGCGAGTTGAAGATTTCACAGACTCTCCATACACAAGCCATGAACGCCGTGAACGGATCTTACAGCTTGTGGCACTGGCGAGGCAGGAGCTACAGCTACTCCTTACTCTCCCACAGCAAAGAAATGTAAGCTATCCTTTCGGTACTGGATGCACAATAAAACCCCAATCAAAAATATTTAACAAACATAAAAGGGTCTGTGAAATTAGCTTTGTTTGTAATTGTACTCCGCTCCTTTCCTATGCCATCTCCAGGCGCTGCATGACGTCATTGCCGGGCACCGAAGGGGGCCCGGCAATGACCCGCACTGAAAGGGAGTAGTCAGTTTTCACTGCGGTTTCTTTCTTGTTTGTTTGTTACTTGCAAAATCGAAGATTTTTCAAATATATTGGTTGGTTTTGTACGCTATTCTGTCTGTCTGTCTGTCTGTCTGTTTGTCCGTATGTTAGTCGCCCACAGGTCACAATTTTCAACCGATCTTCACGAAACTTCACCAAGTTGCAGAGGTCGTCACAATTGAGAAGCCTATAGAGCTAGGAAGCTGAAATTTTGGCGCAATAGTGAGCAAGTACTTTTGCAAAAAGGGTATTTTGTTTGTTTTTTGATTAATCGATTGGTGGACCTCGTTTGGTCATATTAAGGGTATTTTGTTTGTTTTTTGATTAATCGATTGGTGGACCTCGTTTGGTCATATAAAGGGTATTTTGTTTGTTTTTTGATTAATCGATTGGTGGACCTCGTTTGGTCATATAAAGGGTATTTTTTTGTTTTTTGATTAATCGATTGGTGGACCTCGTTTGGTCATATAAAGGGTATTTTTTGGTTTTTTGATTAATCGATTGGTGGACCTCGTTTGGTCATATAAAGGGTATTTTGTTTGTTTTTTGATTAATCGATTGGTGGACCTCGTTTGGTCATATAAAGGGTATTTTGTTTGTTTTTTGATTAATCGATTGGTGGACCTCGTTTGGTCATATAAAGGGTATTTTGTTTGTTTTTTGATTAATCGATTGGTGGACCTCGTTTTGGTCATATAAAGGGTATTTTTTTGTTTTTCGATTAATCGATTGGTGGACCTCGTTTGGTCATATAAAGGGTATTTTTTTGTTTTTTGATTAATCGATTGGTGGACCTCGTTTGGTCATATAAAGGGTATTTTTTTGTTTTTTGATTAATCGATTGGTGGACCTCGTTTGGTCATATAAAGGGTATTTTTTTTGTTTTTTGATTAATCGATTGGTGGACCTCGTTTGGTCATATAAAGGGTATTTTTTTGTTTTTTGATTAATCGATTAGTGGACCTCGTTTGGTCATATAAAGGGTATTTTGTTTGTTTTTTGATTAATCGATTGGTGGACCTCGTTTGGTCATATAAAGGGTATTTTGTTTGTTTTTTGATTAATCGATTGGTGGACCTCGTTTGGTCATATAAAGGGTATTTTGTTTTTTTTTGATTAATCGATTGGTGGACCTCGTTTTGGTCATATAAAGGGTATTTTTTTGTTTTTCGATTAATCGATTGGTGGACCTCGTTTGGTCATATAAAGGGTATTTTTTTGTTTTTTGATTAATCGATTGGTGGACCTCGTTTGGTCATATAAAGGGTATTTTGTTTGTTTTTTGATTAATCGATTGATGGACCTCGTTTGGTCATATAAAGGGTATTTTGTTTGTTTTTTGATTAATCGATTGGTGGACCTCGTTTGGTCATATAAAGGGTATTTTTTTGTTTTTGATTAATCGATTGGTGGACCTCGTTTGGTCATATAAAGGGTATTTTGTTTGTTTTTTGATTAATCGATTGATGGACCTCGTTTGGTCATATAAAGGGTATTTTTTTGTATTTTGATTAATCGATTGGTGGACCTCGTTTGGTCATATAAACAGTATTTTTTTTGTTTTTTGATTAATCGATTGGTGGACCTCCTTTGGTCATTTAAAGGGTATTTTTTTGTATTTTGATTAATCGATTGGTGGACCTCGTTTGGTCATATAAAGGGTATTTTTTTTGTTTTTTGATTAATCGATTGGTGGACCTCGTTTGGTCATATAAAGGGTATTTTGTTTGTTTTTTGATTAATCGATTGGTGGACCTCGTTTGGTCATATAAAGGGTATTTTTTTTGTTTTTTGATTAATCGATTGGTGGACCTCGTTTGGTCATATAAAGGGTATTTTTTTGTTTTTTGATTAATCGATTGGTGGACCTCGTTTGGTCATATAAAGGGTATTTTTTTTGTTTTTTGATTAATCGATTGGTGGACCTCGTTTGGTCATATAAAGGTTATTTTTTTGTTTTTTGATTAATCGATTGGTGGACCTCGTTTGGTCATATAAAGGGTATTTTGTTTGTTTTTTGATTAATCGATTGGTGGACCTCGTTTGGTCATATAAAGGGTATTTTTTTTGTTTTTTGATTAATCGATTGGTGGACCTCGTATGGTCATATAAAGGGTATTTTGTTTGTTTTTTGATTAATCGATTGGTGGACCTCGTTTGGTCATATAAAGGGTATTTTTTTTGTTTTTTGATTAATCGATTGGTGGACCTCGTTTGGTCATATAAAGGGTATTTTTTTGTTTTTTGATTAATCGATTGGTGGACCTCGTTTGGTCATATAAAGGGTATTTTGTTTGTTTTTTGATTAATCGATTGGTGGACCTCGTTTGGTCATATAAAGGGTATTTTTTTTGTTTTTTGATTAATCGATTGGTGGACCTCGTATGGTCATATAAAGGGTATTTTGTTTGTTTTTTGATTAATCGATTGGTGGACCTCGTTTGGTCATATAAAGGGTATTTTGTTTGTTTTTTGATTAATCGATTGATGGACCTCGTTTGGTCATATAGAGGGTATTTTTTTGTATTTTGATTAATCGATTGGTGGACCTCGTTTGGTCATATAAACAGTATTTTTTTTGTTTTTTGATTAATCGATTGGTGGACCTCGTTTGGTCATATAAACAGTATTTTGTTTGTTTTTTGATTAATCGATTGGTGGACCTTGTTTGGTCATATAAAGGGTATTTCTTTGTATTTTGATTAATCGATTGGTGGACCTCGTTTGGTCATATAAACAGTATTTTTTTTGTTTTTTGATTAATCGATTGGTGGACCTCATTTGGTCATATAAAGGGTATTTTTTTGTATTTTGATTAATCGATTGGTGGACCTCGTTTGGTCATATAAAGGGTATTTTTTTTGTTTTTTGATTAATCGATTGGTGGACCTCGTTTGGTCATATAAAGGGTATTTTTTTGTTTTTTGATTAATCGATTGGTGGACCTCGTTTGGTCATATAAAGGGTATTTTGTTTGTTTTTTGATTAATCGATTGGTGGACCTCGTTTGGTCATATAAAGGGTATTTTTTTTGTTTTTTGATTAATCGATTGGTGGACCTCGTATGGTCATATAAAGGGTATTTTGTTTGTTTTTTGATTAATCGATTGGTGGACCTCGTTTGGTCATATAAAGGGTATTTTTTTTGTTTTTTGATTAATCGATTGGTGGACCTCGTTTGGTCATATAAAGGGTATTTTTTTGTTTTTTGATTAATCGATTGGTGGACCTCGTTTGGTCATATAAAGGGTATTTTGTTTGTTTTTTGATTAATCGATTGGTGGACCTCGTTTGGTCATATAAAGGGTATTTTATTTGTTTTTTGATTAATCGATTGGTGGACCTCGTATGGTCATATAAAGGGTATTTTGTTTGTTTTTTGATTAATCGATTGGTGGACCTCGTTTGGTCATATAAAGGGTATTTTGTTTGTTTTTTGATTAATCGATTGATGGACCTCGTTTGGTCATATAGAGGGTATTTTTTTGTATTTTGATTAATCGATTGGTGGACCTCGTTTGGTCATATAAACAGTATTTTTTTTGTTTTTTGATTAATCGATTGGTGGACCTCGTTTGGTCATACAAACAGTATTTTGTTTGTTTTTTGATTAATCGATTGGTGGACCTCGTTTGGTCATATAAAGGGTATTTCTTTGTATTTTGATTAATCGATTGGTGGACCTCGTTTGGTCATATAAACAGTATTTTTTTTGTTTTTTGATTAATCGATTGGTGGACCTCGTTTGGTCATATAAAGGGTATTTTTTTGTATTTTGATTAATCGATTGGTGGACCTCGTTTGGTCATATAAAGGGTATTTTTTTTGTTTTTTGATTAATCGATTGGTGGACCTCGTTTGGTCATATAAAGGGTATTTTGTTTGTTTTTTGATTAATCGATTGGTGGACCTCGTTTGGTCATATAAAGGGTATTTTATTTGTTTTTTGATTAATCGATTGGTGGACCTCGTTTGGTCATATCAATATGTAGTGTTTGATAAACATGAAATTGCCATGAGAATGTCAACACATGTGTACAAGTCATGTCTCCAGAGGTTCGGAAAGTGGTTCAGCCAAAAGTCAGCTAATAGCTCAGTATCTGGCGCGACCATCGTTTCATTCTGAAGTAAACATATCTGCTTGGCAATGGCGCCTCATTGAGGACAAGAGATGCTCGAAGAAGGCTTGAGGGACGTCACTCCAGATCTGTATCAAGGCGTGCTGCTGTTGGGCCAACGTCGCCGGCTGGTTTTGAAAATGGCACAATCGTCATTACATTTCATCCCGCACATGTTCTGTGGGAGAAAGATCAGGTGAAACAGATGGCCAGGGAAGTGTGGAAATGTTCTGTTGTGCGACGAAGTAGGTGACCAGATGTTGTATTGTCTCCTGAACCTCAGATGTTGTGCACACCAAGCTAGGTGTGCACGTCGATAATGTGGCAACAAAATGGCCCGTACTGCTGATCTTCACGGTCGGATGTTACTCTCAATTAACAGATTCCTGACAATTCTGGCACTGATTGGTCACAGGCCAAGGATGCTGCGAGCTGTCAAACTTGATATCTGGAAGTAATTCCTAAGGTGCACCAAACGGATATGGTTATCCGGTCGACGTGACGTCACATGTGGTTTCCCATAACGTGGACGGTCTCTGATGTTTGTTGAAGACAACTCCAAAGTGACACTGTCACGTGACTGTCAGTAGCACTGTCACGTGACTCAGATCACCTGCACTGTATGCACATGCAAGTTCTGGATATTCATGGGTAACTGGGGAACATGTCAAGGCACACGTTGGCTGATCATTATTGTGTTGCTCGGGTACATGCCAGTATCATTTTGTCATTTTTATGGTGCTCAGGAACTTTTTCCCATTGGTATATATTCCTCCCTACATCCCTTAATTGTACAAGTCTCCCTCTGTTTTGTTCCTTAACCCTGTTGTTGGTGTTTCCCCCTATCTTTCTCCTGTTCCTTTTGTTCTGTTGCATCCTGATCCGTTCTGTGTACTCGCTATTCCACGAGCAGGTGACTTTGAAAAGAAAAAGATTCGGTGAATAGAATTGTCGCATGTGGTGGCCATTTTGTTTTTCCGTCTTGGTGGGAAGATCCCGCTGGCTAGCACATCTGTTATTTCTTGGCGTGGACACTGATCACTTGATTGTTCATGCCCATCATTTAAAATCAGGTCAATCACCTTCCGGCTATCTTAGGGTTGGGGTTCTGGTGTGAGTGTAGTTTTGTAACAGGCCGTGCACATATGGTACAATATGTTTCTTTTCAAAGAGACTGGAATATTTTCTTCTTTTCAAAACTTTTCTTCTTTGTTTCTCATTCGATGATCGCCATAGCCCAGCAAACCTGTGTTTCTAATTCCACGTGGATGGAGATTATGTTTTCACCCCTGTCCCTAACTGTCCCTAACTGTCCCTAACTAACTGTCCTAACTGTCCCTGTCCCTAACTTTTCACCGCTGTTTCACCCCTTTTTGTCATTCTGTCTGTCTGTCTGTCTTCTTATTTGTCTGTCTAGCTGTGAACAGGATATCTCAAAAAGTTGTGGACGGGTTTGGACGAAATTTGGTGGACAGGTTGGGTATGTGACAAGGATGAAATCGTTAGATGTTGGTGAACGTATGGATCCGGATCCGGATACTAGAATTTTAATAGTGATTCTTCACCATTGAGAGATAGGGCCAAAACCGATATATGGAATGATATCTCCAAAAAATTGTGGACGGACTCGAACGAAACTTGGTGGACAGGTTGGAAGTATTGTTTCGGAAGAATTGTTTCGAATTTGGTGAAGATCTGGATCCGGATCAGAGAATTTTAAGATTTTAAAGCAGAATTAATTTTTACTAGCAACGGTACCCGCCCTACGGGCGAGGCTTCAATTGGGAGGCCCAAATGAAAAGGTAAAATATCAGAAATTGAAGGCTTTTTTATTTTAAACGATTCATATAAACATCTGTTAAATCATATCACACGCAAATCATCAAAATCTAAACAGTATCTTACTATAATTCGCCAAATGTCCCACATTCCACACATCCACACAATCACTTGTATGATGTTACGTGTTTGTGCCGTGCACGTGGATGCTACGCACGGGTGGGAGGCCGGAAGCAAACAGGCAATGCAGATACGGCGAATGCTAAAGCATGAAACCAATAAATTCCACATTCCTGTGGCACCTTCAGTCGCACGTTAGACATGGACAGCAAGTTCGTGAAGGACTTCCATGAAAAACGTACCCGTTCGCAAACAAACGGGTACGTTCACGTATAGAAACATCGATCGTGGGACCGTGGCGAATCTGCATATGGCGATCCGCGACGTTCACGTTCAGAAAGTAGAAACCATCACAGCATGTCGTCATTCACTTGAACTCGATATCTCTTTTTTCATTCCAAACAACATAACTCCAATTAATCACAAAATAAACTTTTAACAACATTGTTAATGTTCCCTTCACTGTAAAAACTACCAAGTCAACAGTTAAAAGGATTTTGAGCCGTTAGGTGTTACGGCCTTGGCAAGATCGATGGAGACAGCGATCTGTTATTGTATTCACCGCCCAAATAGCTATGTGGAATTATCTCATGTAGAGATTAAATGTCTTTGAACTTTTCCCGAGGTCATTATTTACTTTTAATGATGTTTATATACGAATGATGTTTAATGATGTTTATATTGGTTTTGGGTCGTCCTTTCCGCATATCTCGTGGGATTGTAAGTTGGATAGACGGCCGTGATGGCGGGGAGGGGGTTGGAATTCTCTCAAGCAGGGATTCAACACCCACAACGGTACCCGCCCTATGACGAGGCTTCAATTGGGAGGCCCAACCGAAAAGGTAATATATCAGAAATTGAAGGCTTTTTTATTTTAAACGATTCATATAAACATCCGTTAAATCATATCACACGCAAATCATCATAATCTAAACAGTATCTTACTATAATTCACCAAATGTCCCACAGTGATCGATACACTATGATCGTGATGATCGTTAATCATGTTCACAATCGCTTTGTTGTATCTACTCCCGATACGTGTTTCCTTCAGTGGAAATGGGTTAGAATTCTCTCAAGCAGGGATTCAACCAGTGTCCTTATAAAAGGTCTTTGTCCGAGGTCACCGAGTTCGATCGGTGCTGCTGTGCAGCGATCGGTGCAGCCGTTTGTGCGGCACCCGGGAGAACAACATCGTCACAATGAACGTTATGCGAACGCGAATGTTATGCGGGAGTCCAAACCTGAGAATGCTGGAGACCAAAGCTGAAATTGGGAAAACTAAATAGCCTATTTTACTCCTACAGATCCCAGGATTACCCACCCAAAATATCTTTGCGATCGGTTCAGCAGTTTTTATGGTACCTTCGAACAGACAGACAGACAGACGGACAGACGGACATTTGGTGAATTATAGTAAGATATGTGATTATTTTTGAGAAATGTGGCCAAAAACGATATATAGCACAACATTTCAAAAAGTTGTGGACAGATTTGGAGAAACTTGGTGGACTGGTTGGGTGTGTGACAAGGACAAATAGATTCGATTTTGGTGAAGATCTGAATATGGATTCGGATATGAGAATTATTTAATTTTTGAAGTGATTCTTCACCATTGGGAGATCGGGCCAAAAACTATACATTGCGGGATATCTCCAAAAGTTGTAGACAGATTTGGACGAAATTTGGTGGACAGGTTGGGTATGTGACAAGGACGACATTATTAGATTTTGGTGAATGTCCGTATACTACAATTTTAATAGTGATTCTTCACCATTGAGAGATAGGGCCAAAACCGATATATGGAATGATATCTCAAAAAAATTGTGGACGGACTCGAACGAAACTTGGTGGACAGGTTGGAAGTATTGTTTCGGAAGAATTGTTTCGAATTTGGTGAAGATCTGGATCTGGATCAGATAATTTTAAGATTTTAATGCAGAATTAATTATTATATGTGATTATTTTTGAGAAATGTGGCCAAAAACGATATATAGCGCAACATTTCAAAACGTTGTGGATGGATTATGACAAAACTTGGTGGATGAGTCGGTTACCTGACAAGAACACAAGCTGATTAGATTTTGGTTCAGATCAGCAGATCCAGCCCATCAGTGGGATGGATGCAAAACGTAAACTGTTTTGTCTGGCGGAGGTGTGCTCCCCACCTAGTGCCGTTGTAGTTGTTCAGGTGCTTATGCTTATCAAATGGTATTGTTTCCTGTACGTAGGTTAAAATGATCGCCATAGACAATGATTGTGTCTTTCTTTCTGAATTTTAAGGGGAAATGAACGCCATAAATTATTTCTGCTAGTCTGTCTTATGACCATGCTTTGTCTGGCTTTAACCTTTATCTGAAAACCAGAGATAATATAATAAAGCCAATGATTGGATGATTCAGCATGAAATTGAGAGGCATATTTTCAATGTTAGGAATTAACAATAAGATATTCGTAGACACATTCACATGACGATATACAATGTATATCCATCCAACATCTTCCCCTTCCCTCCCAAGCGCCCCCTCCCCTTCCCCATTAAGTTCCAATTTTGCACCATGCTGGGAGAATTTAATACAGTCGTCTGTCCTACTGAGCCACTCAGATACACCATGATGCATTCCTTATGTTCATTCCAGGAATCACACAGGGCATCTGAGAGGTGACGGCGGCATGGGGTTTGTCTACTTTGGGATGTCTCATGCTCTGCACATCGAGTTAAATCAAAGAATCATTGAACGCGACAGATTACTTGGAAATATAGATTATTGTTTCTTTATATAAAAAAAGGCTTTTAGCTTGTGATGTTGTCATTCAACTGAGAAAGATATTCAAATATGAAGCCAAAACTCTTGTCCTCTGCAACATTATGTATTTTATTTTTTCACTGGTGGAGGAGAGTTTTGCTGGAAAATCCGAATTTTCTTCAAGCTTACCTCACATTGCAAGTGATTTCACAAACAAACAGACTTTTCAACCCTGGTACTTTTTAACTTTGGCAACTTTTCTTTTTCATATTAAAAGATCTCACACTGCAGGATCCCTGCTTGTGGTTAAAGGCGGCAAAAAGGGTTGGCGTCAGGAAGGGCATCCGGCCGTAAAACATTGCTTCAAAAAGGGGACCGAAAAACAACAACAACCACAGTTCCCGAAAAAGGCCAACCCCCGCTTGCGGGGAAAAATGGCCTCTAAAAGGTGGTTTTTTCACTGCAGGAGACTGCATTTTGAAATGGAATTCAAAAGACCTGTTGGGTAAAGAGGTTCCGTAGGTCAAATTTCAATGGGTTTCATTAAAAGTTAGGGTTTGACAGGATAATATCAACTTGTTCAAATAAATGTTGTTGACCTCTTTGTGAAGCTGGAAGGTGTGAAAACATTTTGCTACCTCGGAGACATGCTGAATGGAGAAGGTGGATCAGACTCGGCAACGGTTGCTCGAGTGAGATGTGCATGGAAGAAGTTTCGGGAACTGAGTGGCGTGCTGATGAGGAGGAGAGTGTCGCTGAAGCTGAAGGGAAAGGTGTATGCTACATGTGTGAGAAGTGTTATGATTTATGGGAGCGAGACATGGGTGATGAACGTAGAGCAGCAACGAAGGCTGGAAAGGGTGGAAATGCGAATGGTTCGATGGATGTGCGGAGTATCGTTGAGAGAGAGGAGGACAAATGATGAATTGCGAAAGATGATGGGAATATTGCCTGTGATTGATGCTGTGAAGAGGAACAGGTTGAGATGGTTTGGTCATGTATTGAGGAAGGATGAAAGTGACTGGTTGAGAAGAGTGATGGAAGTTAATGTAGAAGGAAGTAGAGGACGGGGAAGACCGAGAAAGACTTGGCTAAAGATGGTGGAAGAAGAAATGCGGGCAAGGGGGTTAACAAGGAGAGATGCAGAAAATAGGGCAAAATGGAGAAGATTGTCATGGGGACCGCAAGGCTAACCCCCGCTCTAGCAGGGGAAATGGCCTTAAAATGCATGTTGTTGTTGTTGTTGACCTCTTTGTGTTGGCCAATTGCATGGAGGTTTCTCGAATGAACAACAAAAGTTGCTCTACAATTTATAACATAGAAATATTCACAAAACGAAAACGACTTTTTTGGGGAGACTTTTGTATCGGAGTGTTCTTTACGCGGAAACGTTCATCATTTTCTGATATATAATCATATCATATCCATCTGATTCCCAAATCAGGGCTTTAAATACTCTGTTTTATTAATTCTTACATAACTGGAGAGTTCAGAGAACACATTACCTCACGCAGTGTTCAAATATACTAGGACGTGCCTGTACGTGGGTGCCCGTTCCTTGCCAAAAAAAAAAAAAAAAATGTCTTCGCCCATGCATGCATGGGCGTGCCCATGGGCCCATGGGCGTGCCCGTAAGTGCGTGATGTGACCGTACAATGAATGTATCGTCCCGACGCCGCAGCTCGGATGGCGCTGCAGTTAATCGGGCCTGTATCGGCAGAGTTATTATAAACGTGTACTACAATCGATCGTACCTTACAACAATCAACACAGATTGCAACGTCAAATAAATGAATACGCTCTCAAATGTGCCGTCCGAGGCAGCGTCTGCTCGCCACGTTCAGCATCAGTACGTCGTCACTATGACTATCCGTAAGTCCGGAAGTGACGTCCTCATTTGACTGTCCGGAAGGTCGCATATCGCAGTTACGATGAATCGCAAATTAGTTTTAATTAGTTTTAAAACATAGTTTAACGCCAACATAGTTTGCCAACGTGAAATAAATGAATACGCTCTCAAATGTGCCGTCCGAGGCAGAGTCTGTTCGCCACGTTCGGCACACGTGATAGCTCGCTGCTCTCTGATTGGTTGAATCGTTTTTTGGACATAGCTCGGTAACTACTTCTCCGATTAATATGAAACCTTGAAAAGGCACATCCTCAGGTCCCCAGCAATATATCTGGCAAGTTTCAAGTATATCGGACCCGTGGTTGTCGAGAAACAGCGGTCACAGACACACAGACACACAGAGATTACTGGAATTATAGATAGACTAGGGCATGCCCGTACTATATCTATATCTAAAATTATATCCCCCCCCCTCTATTTACATGAAATGGTTTGGTCCAAAGCGAACGGCTTGCGAGTACGGTGACAATCCCCCCCCCTCTATTTACATGAAATGGTTTGGTCCAAAGCGAACGGCTTGCGGAGTTTGGTAAAGAAATCGCCATAGCATGCACAAACGTGCAGGAAAGCGAAAGAATCGCAAATTAGTTTTAATTAGTTTTAAAACATAGTTTAACGCCAACATAGCGGCAACATAGTTTGCCAACGTGAAATAAATGAATACGCTCTCAAATGTGCCGTCCGAGGCAGAGTCTGTTCGCCACGTTCGGCACACGTGATAGCTCGCTGCTCTCTGATTGGTTGAATCGTTTTTGGACATAGCTCGGTAACTACTTGTCCGATTAATATGAAACGTTGAAAAGGCACATCCTCGGGTCCCCAGCAATATACCTGGCAAGTTGCAAGTATATCGGACCGGTAGTTGTCGCGAAACAGCGGTCACAGACAAACACACAGACACACACACAGACACACAGACACACAGAGATTACTGGAATTATAGATAGATGAATACGATATACGATAAATACGATAAATACGATAAATACGATAAATGAATACGCTCTCAAATGTGCCGTCCGAGGCAGAGTCTGTTCGCCACGTTCGGCACACGTGATAGCTCGCTGCTCTCTGATTGGTTGAATCGTTTTTTGGACATAGCTCGGTAACTACTTCTCCGATTAATATGAAACCTTGAAAAGGCACATCCTCAGGTCCCCAGCAATATATCTGGCAAGTTTCAAGTATATCGGACCCGTGGTTGTCGAGAAACAGCGGTCACAGACACACAGACACACAGAGATTACTGGAATTATAGATAGATAGCATGCACAAACGCGCAGGAAAGCGAAAGAATCGCAAATTAGTTTTAATTAGTTTTAAAACATAGTTTAACGCCAACATAGCGGCAACATAGTTTGCCAACGTGAAATAAATGAATACGCTCTCAAATGTGCCGTCCGAGGCAGAGTCTGTTCGCCACGTTCGGCACACGTGATAGCTCGCTGCTCTCTGATTGGTTGAATCGTTTTTGGACATAGCTCGGTAACTACTTGTCCGATTAATATGAAACGTTGAAAAGGCACATCCTCGGGTCCCCAGCAATATACCTGGCAAGTTGCAAGTATATCGGACCGGTAGTTGTCGCGAAACAGCGGTCACAGACAAACACACAGACACACACACAGACACACAGACACACAGAGATTACTGGAATTATAGATAGATGAATACGATATACGATAAATACGATAAATACGATAAATACGATAAATACGATAAATGAATACGCTCTCAAATGTGCCGTCCGAGGCAGAGTCTGTTCGCCACGTTCGGCACACGTGATAGCTCGCTGCTCTCTGATTGGTTGAATCGTTTTTTGGACATAGCTTGGTAACTACTTCTCCGATTAATATGAAACCTTGAAAAGGCACATCCTCAGGTCCCCAGCAATATATCTGGCAAGTTTCAAGTATATCGGACCCGTGGTTGTCGAGAAACAGCGGTCACAGACACACAGACACACAGAGATTACTGGAATTATAGATACTAGGGCATTGCCCGTACTATATCTATATCTAAAATTATATCCCCCCCCTCTATTTACATGAAATGGTTTGGTCCAAAGCGAACGGCTTGCGAGTACGGTGACAATCCCCCCCCCTCTATTTACATGCAATGGTTTGGTCCAAAGCGAACGGCTTCCGGAGTTTGGTAAAGAAATCGCCATCGCGTGCACAAACGCGCAGGAAAGCGAATGAATCGCAAATTCGGTTTTATTAGTTTTAAAACATAGTTTAACGCCAACATAGTTTGCAAACGTGAAATAAATGAATACGCTCTCAAATGTGCCATCCGAGGCAGAGTGTGTCCTCCACGTTCGGCACACGCGATCGTTCGCTGCTCTCTGATTGGTTGAATCGTTTTTTGGACATAGCTCGGTAAGTAATTGTCCGATTAATATGAAACATTGAAAAGGCACATCCTCGGGTCCCCAGCAATATACCTGGCAAGTTAAAAGTATATCGGACCCGTGGTTGTCGAGAAACAGCGGTCACAGACAAACAGACGTACAGACGTACAAACGTACAAACAGAGATTACTGGAATTATAGATAGATATGAATACGATAAATACGATATACGATAAATACGATAAATACGATAAATACGATAAATACGATAAATGAATACGCTCTCAAATGTGCCGTCCGAGGCAGAGTCTGTTCGCCACGTTCGGCACACGTGATAGCTCGCTGCTCTCTGATTGGTTGAATCGTTTTTTGGACATAGCTCGGTAACTACTTCTCCGATTAATATGAAACCTTGAAAAGGCACATCCTCAGGTCCCCAGCAATATATCTGGCAAGTTTCAAGTATATCGGACCCGTGGTTGTCGAGAAACAGCGGTCACAGACACACAGACACACAGAGATTACTGGAATTATAGATAGATCCTTCAAATAAAATAAAATAATGATTTTAAAATTCGTAAAAAAAAATCTGGAAGTTTAGCACTGTGTTTATACACCACCCAATTTAACATGTACTTCTAAATTAAAGGGGTTTTGAAAGTGCAAGGAATGCGATTTGTGCTTTACATTGTTCAGGTATAATTATTCATTTAAAATCAAATAAAGATTGGAAAGGTCATATAAATAAATTAATTCTGGAATCTATGCCGATTTACTGCTGGTGACGCTGTGTCAATTACACCGCCTTATTTAACACGTTACATTAGTTATTCGTGCCTGTTGTTTGTGTCCTTTATAACGTCGCTAGAAACAGTAAGTTTCCTGTTTGGAATGATTTTCAATGTTGTTTGACTGCCAGACAGGAAGACAGCGTTAAATAATTATCTCGCTCCTCGATGGGCGTGTACGATCGGCATAAATCCGGAGCCAAAGTATTGCTAAACTACAGGTTCGTTTTCCAATTCATGTTCCAATTTGTGTTCAAAATATAACATTCAATTCAAACGAAGTTGTTCCTTGACAATAAACTCACGTTTGTGGACAGACAGGAGAAATTATGATTCTGACCCAATTAATGATGACTCAATGCTTTTTCCTTTTCCTTTTTTTTTTTCAATGCTTTTTTCCTTCTTTTTTTCCCAATGCTTTTTTCCTTTTTAACAACTGGACTATGTCCAGCTGAGTTTTGTCGACACCAAGTGTCCGTCGTCCATCGTCCGTCTGTCTGTCTGTCTGTCGTCGTCTAAACAATTCGACGTCTACGCTCTGAAAGTCACAAATATTGATCAAATGTGATGAAACTTGTTATGCAGCATCTTTAAGACATAAACTAGTTTGGGATTGCATTTGGGCATTGCACGCCAAAAAATGGGCGTGGCAGGGCGGCCATATTGAAAAATCAATTTTTGTCAATCTGGTACTTCCTAATGTAGCTAGAAGGCTGAAACTTGGTGTGTAGACAGTATGTAAAATTATGGGTTTTGACGATGTCCGAAAAATGACCTCGTCGTGACCTATGACATGACTTGACCAATAAACATCAGTTGGACGACGACGACGACGATAAACATCAGTTTTCATCAAATTTGATGAAACTTGTGCCTTTTGCCAACTAAAGATATTTGAAAATTTGCATATTCTAACCATATTGATATAGACCAGTTGAGTTCAGATTCCCTGGTACCTCTAGTTTTTTTTTTTCAAATGGTTTTTTGCTTTGTATTTTCCCATGCTTTTTTGCTTCTTTTCCCAATGCTTTTTTGCTTTTTTGCTTCTTTTCCCAATGCTTTTCCCCCTTTTTTTTCCAATGCTTTTTTGCATGCTTTTTTCATGCTTTTTTGATGACCCAATTGGGTCTGATGTGACCCAATTGCTTAACCTCGCTTTACACTTCACATGCATAATGACATACAAAGATTAAAAGATTATTTAATTTTGACCCAGAAAGGCTTCATTCCAGTGGTGTGAGGTCTGTTCTGCATCCCCCTAATATGGCATAATCAAAAATAGTGTAATGGGTAATACATCATCACAACTCAAATGATAACCATGTTCTTTTCACCGACTAACCGTTCTCTTTCAAGGCTAACCCCCGCTCTAGCCGGGAAAATGGCCTTTAAAATTCCTGTTGTTGTTGTTGTTGTTGTTGTTGTTGTTGTTGTTGTTGTTGTTCTTCTTCTTCTTCTTTTCAGCGACGAGTCGAGATTCTGCCTAAACTTTAATGATGGACGTGTTAGAGTCTCGAGATGAAATGGAAGCGATTTGATAAATGTGTAATTCATCAGTATGATCATTTTTATGGGACATCCTAATGAAATGAGCTGACATTCCGAGTTGCAGAATACTTGATTTTGTTATCATTCTGAGGGGTTCTAAGACTGGTGCCAGTAACGGGACAAGATCGTTATGTCTGAAGTCATCCCACTGGCCAAACAGCCAGGAAGCAACTTCATCTTTATGGATGACAACCCCCATCCACACTGTACTTCAGGACGGCAACATCACTCGCTTGGATTGGCCTGCTGATCCTCGGACTCGACTCCCATTGAACTTTCTTGGGGCTTCCGAGGAAACTGTTAGTAGTCCTCGAGTCTGTCCGCAGTCTCTTGATCAACTGGATGTGACACTGGTTGAGGACAGCGACAGCCGGATCATTTAATTTGGATTGACAAGACATGTACAAACTTATATTGGGGTCATTTGTCATCACACACGTGATTAATGCCATTTCTGCCAAAGTAAGCGTGTTTGTGATCATTTGTATGATGACTTATTTGCCAATTTGCATGCTAATTTCAGACAGGGATGGTGTTTCCCCATAAAAAGTTAGCTTGGACTTCCAGTGAGATTAAACTTTTTTACAGAATCTCTCATTTTGCAATTTTTTGTGGAATATTATTTCACAATATTGTGTGAGAGGTACTTAAGGCAAACATAGTAAGAGATGAGTTGAGCCGGAACCTGGATATCAGAAGTTCTTAGTTTCAATGTAGGTCTGATTGTCTCAAAAAAAAATTTCTCCTTTCCAGTGAATGGGTTTGTAGGCCTAATTACTCTCTCTGGGAGTAATGTTTGTTTTATGTTCCTGTACTTCAATTAACTAAAACTCCATGCAGCAAAATAAATAAATAAATGGCTCTTGGTGTGGCCAGAGTAAGTCTACAACCTGTGTGCCCAACCTTGGAATGGCTTGATCCTCTGGACAGTGATTGTACACCTGGGCCCCTTTAATTCCTCTGTTGCCAGCTTAATTACCTAGCCCCAATAATTGTCTCGGTTTCATACTTCCTTAATGTGCTGGATGCTGACCATCAAACTTCAGCCAATAGCAGATGGATAGGAAGGTG
The DNA here is from genome assembly GCF_964187855.1 of Myxine glutinosa. Taxonomy (NCBI): domain Eukaryota; kingdom Metazoa; phylum Chordata; class Myxini; order Myxiniformes; family Myxinidae; genus Myxine; species Myxine glutinosa. The sequence continues at coordinate 178,342,718 of NC_136267.1, forward strand.
AAAGTGGTCTTTCCCAGTATGAAGGACAGCCTGCTATTTGCCGAACAGTCCAATGGATTACAGTTTTGCTTTGTTGACTATTCGGGATCAAGTCGGCACATACAGTTCGTGTGCAAATACTATGCCGAATGTGAATGCCCCCCAACTCCCCCAATCCACCACTTTCCGTACTGTCACCCATCCACTCATGTGTGACGTCCCTGTCTCCCTTTTCCCCTCTGATCCTCTGCCAGTCTGTGAAACTGCTGCCCCCTGTTGCTTAGCACCCCCGATGGCCTAGATTTCTCGATAATAATTTAAATAAACCCCACTATCTTCTGGATTCTTGTAATTTACCTTGGAATCTGAAATTGCAACAGTTAATAACCATATTCACATTTCTTGGACCTTTTTCAAAATTTCCATTGGAGATCTGCAATTCAGTATTCCATTCATATCATTGCATTCCATCAAGTCAAGGTGTGGAGATCATTTATTTGCAATTAATTTATCAACGGTATAGTTGGTGCTTCGGTGTCCTTGGGTGATGTCAATGAAGACCTAATCATTTGGGAAAAATAAAATGTAATGTTTCATTGTTAGAACTTGTCCACATTATTGTACTTACTTGGCATACAAGTCATCATAGCAGGACTTTATTGGGGGAAGTTCCTCTGGAAGTTCAGCTATATGCTGTTGGTCGACAGATTGAGGTATATATGCTTCTTACCTGACTGGTATAGTTGAAGTCCATTGCCTGTCGGATGCAATCTATGACCTGATGCTTGCCGGAGCTAGTGCATTAGCCAATCTGGACTCCAAGAGGTTGGCATGGTGATCACTCGGGTGTAAGCACAGAGGGATAAGCTTTCTCCTGTTTTGGTGTTACCTGAATCCAGATGTCCAAGAGGATTTATAGGTGGGAATGTTCAAACACAGCAGGAAGATGTCGAGGCAGGAGATATATCCTCAGCTTGGTCACGAATTTTGGAAGCTCTGCACGGTCTCCACGTTTTCAAAGTTAAGTCTGTTCACAATTGTATTTTGTCGTAACTGTATTTTATCTTTCGGCGTGTGAACTTATAGTGTGTCCCTTGGATGTTTCTCGGTGTTTATCTTTCATAAATTAATCGTTTGTTTGCCGCGCGGCGTGTGAGGGCTTGCAGCCTCAGGCTTCCCCCGTCGAAGTTTGTTTCTTCCTTCGCTGGTTTTGCTAGGTTTTTTGATTTCCCTTCTCCCCCAAACTTCACCGAACATATACTATTTGTCTAACGTTGTAACCCCCACACCCCCCCCCCCCCAAAAAAAACAAACAAACAAACAAAAAAACTTTTATTTCCTTTTCTCCTCGTGTGCTTTTGTCCCATCGTGTGCTATTGCCTCTGCCCACGTGCGCTGTCTCGCCCCGCCCCCATTTTCCCCTTGCCTTCCACCTTTTGCCCTGTTCAAGTGACTCGTGGTCGTCCCTCTAGGCTCCCTCTCCCCATTGGTATTTTTGTGAATATAAGATTGTTCTTCACGGTTCTGTTTAAATATGTTTAAACTTTCCCCTGGAATGTTTTATTCAGTCGTATATATGTTTTATACCTCTCCCACCTCCCCCCAAGTCCTCCCGATGTCCCTGCTCTCAAATGCTGTGTTTGTGTCCTTCCCCCTCTCTCCCCATCTTGTCTGCCGCTCCCCTTGTTTTTTGTGCGTCGGTTTGACTTTTTGTGTGATTAATGTTAGCTCTTTCACGAGCCTCGATCTTGTATCCCCCAAAAAAAAAGAAAAAAAGAAAGCTGTCTAGACTACATTCTTAGATGGAGTGAGTGCTGCTGCCATGTGGCACACTGAAGCGACCATGGAGGACATGCTCGATGATGACAACCTGTTGTATATCAGCACCTGCAAGATCAAGAAAAAGGTGGCACTGGCAGGTGTTAGATTTGGTCAGAATCTTGTGCTCAAATCCAGGAGTACCAAGCAAGCTGTGTTTACAGATTTCCCAGGAAACACGGCCTATATCTGTCATCATCTTAACTGACTCCAAGTGGACCTGTTCCGTCAAAACTGTACTGAAAGGGAGTCCTTTAGTCAGAGCAAACAAAAGATGTTGGAGAAGGGGATAATTCAAAGTTTAAATTAACCATAGACATCACCATTGCTGATAGTTTTAGAAAAAGAAGAAGAAGAAGTGGACAAACCTTGTTTGAGTTGACTTCAAGAAGCTTAACCTATGATCAATGTATTTGATCCAGACCCGATGGTGGCAGTGATTGAACTATTCCAGAAGCTCATTGGGGATGTTTTTGTTTTTATTACTAAGGTCTATCTGTGAGGCTTTGAACCAGAGATCTTTGGTTGTTCTGTCATAATGGCGGTGTGCGGCCCAGCTCATGGTTTCCTTGGTAAATCGTAGCAATGTCTTCGTTCCTGGTGACGTGTTGTCCCCAGCACACAGGTTGCTGATTCATTTTCTTGCAAGAGCCCCGATTATTTGGTCGAACCCAAAGAGCAGAGTCTAAACAGCATCCCACTCACAGCGCTGGTGGGATGGTTGAACTCACATGTCTCAAACATTAATTGTATTAAGAATAATATCAAATTAACAGAGACAAGTTTATGTAAGACACTGGAATCAAAACACATGGCCGTTGATCATCATAAAGCAAATGCACAGAAAATGGCATAAGGCAGGTGGTTCCAACTCGCAGAGAATGCACAATGTAGGTTTTTATCAACCGCGCAGGTGGAGCGAAGAGCGGGGTTAAGCAATTGGTTCACGTCTGTCCGTCTCTCTGGCTGTCCGCACATGTCAGTTTATGATCAAGGAACAAGTTATTCAAATTAAATGTCATTATGAACTGGTGTTGGGCTATGAGGCCCTGGTGTTGGGCTAGCGGCTAGGGTGCCGGCTTAGGATCCTAGGATCCTGGGTTCGAATCCCGGTCGATCGCTGAATTTAACGCCAGGGGGGTTGACTCAGCCTGTCATTCCTTCCGAGGTCGGCTAATTGAGTACCAGTTCACTGGTAATTCCCTGTTTGTCGTTAAAGGCGGCAAAAAGGGTTGGCGTCAGGAAGGGCATCCGGCCGTAAAACATTGCTTCAAAAAGGGGACCGAAAAACAACAACAACCACGGTCCCCGAAAAAGGCCAACCCCCGCTTGCGGGGAAAAAATGGCCTCTAAAGGTGGTTTTTTATTTATTTTATTTTATTATGAACATGAATAGGAAAACAAACTTGCCGTTTAACAGAACTTTGTCTGAATTCGTCCCGATCGCACATTCCCAAAGAAGTGATGTATTATTTTTACTCTGTCTGCCTGGTAGTCAAACAAAATTATAAATCATTCCAAGCAGGAAAGAAACTTCCTGATTTTAAGGATTTTGTGAAGGACACATGCAACAAGCATGAATAACTAATATAACGTGTTAGGTAAGGTGGCGTAAAAGCCACTGTGTCAATGGCGGTAAAACAGCGGTAAATTCTGGAATTAATTTATTTATACAAATTCATTTTCTTTAAGTTGAATTCTTTTCAGGTCCATATGTCCATATTTTAAGGTTCGTTCCGATTTTGTGGAGATTTGTAACCATTTACATTTTTGAAAAGTTTGAGGTTCTGAATCCGTAAACCAGTGTTTCTATTTGATTTGAAAATTAAAATTCTTCATATTAAAGCGCGGCGTTATGCGCGCTGCTTGTGAGCAAGGAGGAAGCGGACAAGCGGTAACATATAAACGTCTTTATTGTAAGAGCACACTGTAACACTGAACTGCTCCGGGCTGGTCGCCCGGTGTATATCATGAGGCCACGCCTACCCCTCGGGCGTGGCCACCGCCCACTTGGTGCGTGGAATGATGTCACCACGCCAGTGGGCTTTTGTGTCCGCCACACGCGCCCCCCCAGAATTCCCGCGCACCTGGAAGGCCAGTTTGCGGGGCAGACGAATGACCCGGCCGAAGCGCCCCCTGGCGATCGGCGGCGTCCGGGGTGCAGGGATGCCAGGTGGGATGCCCCTGGCTGCCCCTGGGATGGGTGCAGGACCGGGGGGCGGCGTGGCGGCGGGGCTGGGCGGTGCCGGGGGTCCGCCCGCAGGAGGGCGGCCCCGACATGGGGGTCGGGCCACTGGCGGTGGATGGTCCACATCGAGGTGGGCCGGCTTGAGGCGGTCGACCGAAACGCGGTCAGGAGTACCGCCGATGTCCAGGGTGAAGTGCTTCACCCCGGTCTCCAGCACGCGGAAAGGCCCGTCGTACGGGGGCCGCAGTGGTGTCCGATGGGCGTCGTGGCGGACGAAGACGTACTCCGCCGTGCGAAGCTCCGGGGCGACGTGCGTCGGTGGGTGCCCGTGGCATGCCGTTGGCACCGGGGCGAACCTCTGGGCGGTCTCTTGCAGAGCGGAGCGCTGCTGTGCCGCGGACCATGGTGCCGTGGAGTCGGGGAGGAACTCGCCCGGCACCCGCAGCGGTTGCCCGAAGACCAACTCCGCCGCGGATGCGCGCAGGTCCTCCTTGGGCGCCGTCCGGAGGCCCAGCAGGACCCAGGGGAGCCTGTCGACCCAGCCGCCGTCGCGGAGGGTGGCCCGGAGCGCGGCCTTCAATGAGCGGTGAAATCGCTCACACAGGCCGTTAGCCTGGGGGTGGTAGGCCGTGGTTCGGTGCAGCCGGACCCCGAGCCCCTGCGCAACCGCCCCCCAGAGCTCCGAGGTGAACTGGGGGCCGCGGTCGGATGAGATGTCTGAGGGGGCGCCGAACCGGGCGACCCAGGTGGCGATGAAAGCCTGCGCGACATCGGCCGCCGTTGTCGACGCCAAGGGCACGGCCTCCAGCCACCGGGTGGTGCAGTCCACCATGGTGAGGACGTAGGTGAAACCCCGCGAGGGGGGCAGAGGTCCCACCAGGTCCACGTGGACGTGGTCAAACCGGCGTTCCGGCACCGTGAACGGGGCCAACGGGGCCTGGGTGTGCCGGTGCACCTTGGCGCGCTGGCACGCGAGGCACGTCCTGGCCCAGCTGCGGACGGCCTTCCGGAGGCCATGCCAGAAGAAATTGTCGGCGATCAGCCTTTGGGAGGCCCTCGCGCCCGGGTGGGACAGGCCGTGGATGGCGTCAAACACCTGGCGCTGCCAGCCCGCGGGCACGATGGGGCGAGGACGCCCGAGGGAGACGTCGCACAAGAGGGCCGCGCCCGCGCCGTCGAACGGCACCTCGGTGACGCGGAGGCCCATGACGGCGGTCCGCAAGGCCTGGACGTCGGGGTCAGCGGCCTGGTCCGCTGCCATCTGGGCATAGTCGATGCCGAGGTGGACTGCGTGGGCGACGGCCCGGGAAAGGCAATCCGCCACCGGGTTGTCCTTCCCCGCGACGTGCTGGATGTCCGTCGTGTACTCGGACACGGCCGAGAGGTGACGCTGCTGCCGGGCCGACCACGGCTCGGTGACCTTGCCCATCGCGAAGATCAGCGGCTTGTGGTCGACGAAGGCAGTGAACGCCCGGCCCTCGAGCAGATGGCGGAAGTGCCTGACCGCCAAGTGAAGTCCGAGCAACTCGCGGTCGAAGGTACTGTAACGGCGTTCGGGCGGGCGAAGCTGCCGGCTAAAGAACGCCAGCGGTTGCCAAGCTCCACGCACCCATTGCTCGTGCACCGCGCCCACCGCGTAGTCCGAGGCATCGGTGGTGAGGGCGATCGGTGCATCGGGCGCCGGGTGCGCGAGCATGGTGGCGTTAGCCAAGGCGAGCTTCGCGCCCATGAACGCCGTGTCCATCTGCTCGGTCCAGGTAACGTCGCCTTTGCCCGGCTTACCTTGGAGAGCTTCGTGCAGGGGGCGCAGGAGCTGGGCGATACGGGGCAGGAACCGATGGTAAAAGTTCACCATGCCCAGGAACTCCTGCGCCCTCTGATCGTGCGGGGGCGCGGAAACCCCTTCACCGCCTCCACCTTGGCCGGCAGGGGGACGGCTCCGTGCCTGGTGACACGGTGCCCCAGAAAATCGATTGTGGCGGTGCCGAACCGGCACTTTGCGGGGTTCACAATCAGGCCATGCTGGCCCAGGCGTTCGAAGAGCGTGCGGAGGTGGCGTAGGTGCTCTTCGCGGGACGCGCTGGCGACGAGGATATCGTCCAGGTAGACGTAGACAAAGTCCAAGTCGCGCAGGACGCTGTCCATCAGTCGCTGGAACGCCTGAGCCGCATTCTTCAGACCGAAGGGCATGCGCAGGAACTCGAAGAGTCCGAATGGCGTGATGACCGCCGTCTTCGGGACGTCCTCCGGCCTGACGGGGACCTGATGGTAGCCGCGTATGAGGTCCACCTTCGAGAAGAAGGACCTGCCCGCCAAACGGGCGGAAAAGTCCTGAATGTGGGGGACGGGGTAGCGGTCGGGAGTCGTGGCGTCATTGAGACGGCGATAGTCCCCGCACGGTCGCCATCCCCCGCCGGGCTTCGGCACGATGTGCAGCGGCAACGCCCAAGCGCTCTCTGAGCGCCGAACGATGCCGAGTCGCTCCAGGGTAGCGAACGCCGCTTTTGCCACCGCCAGCTTCGTCGGCTCGAGGCGGCGTGCCCGGGCGTAGACCGGTGGCCCGACGGTGGGGATGTGATGGGCCACCCCGTGCTTGACGGCCCCCGCCGAGAAGGTGGGCCGCGTGAGGGCCGGGAAGCCGGCGAGGAGGCGGGTGAATGCGTCCGCTGCCGGAAGCGTACAGACCAACGTGGCCGGAACTGAATCGTTCGGCAAGCCGCTTGGCAAGCCGCCCGTTGAGCTGGGCAACGCACAAGCGAGCGAGCTGAACGTCTCGGCCTGGACAAGCCGTCTGCGCTTGACGTCGACCAGGAGCCCATTAGCGCACAGGAAGTCCGCGCCAAGCAGTGCCATGGGCACGTCGGCGGTGACGAACGTCCATCGGAAAACCTGCCCTCCAAACCGCAGAGAGAGGCAGCGTTTTCCGTACGTACGGATGGGCGTCCCGTTCGCGGCAAGCAGCGCGGGGCCCCCACCCGCGGCGTGCTTGTCTGACGTGCCGGCGGGAATGACACTCACCTGCGCTCCCGTGTCGCACAGGTAACGGCGCCCGGAGAAGGTGTCCGTTATGAACAGCAGGCTGCTCGAACGGCCGGCGCTCATCGCCACTATTGAGCGCCGGCCCGGGCGTTTCCCGACCCGTTGAAGGAGCACGGCGGATGACACCGCCGAGCTTCGTGGCCGAACTTGGCGTGGAACCAGCACCAGGTGGTGGAGCTGGAGGAGCGCGGCTGGCTCCGCCAGGCCGGTGGAGTTGGCGGGTTTCCCCGCGGTGGCGGTTTTCGCCGCGGCGGTGGGCGGGGCGTGGCGGCGCTCACGAGGCGCGTATCAGCATGCTGCTGAACATCAGCGTGCTGTAGAAGCTGATGCTGTGGAACATGCTGCTGAACATCAGCGTCGAGGGCCGTGACGGCCACGCCGACGCTCGCCCGCGTGTCCGAAGCGGCGAAGTACCTGTCCGCCTCGGCTGCCAATGCTCGGGGTTCCGTTCGCTCGGTCCCGGCCAACGCGAGGCGAACCTGCGCTGGAAGTTGGCGCCGGAAAAGCGCCCGGAATAGCGAACCGGGGGCTTCGTCGCCCAACAGTGACAGCATATGGTCTATTCGGACCGACGGGCGCGTCTCACCGAGCTCGGGGAGATCCAGGAGGCGGTCGGCCCGTGCGTCGTCCGTGAGGCCGAACGTGGCTAGGAGTAGCCGCTTGAGTGCTTCGTACTTGTGGCCGTCCGGTGGGTGGCGAAGGACGGACACAACTCGAGCGGCCGTGCCGGGCCCGAGGGAGGCGACGACATGGCAGTAGCGCAGGTCGTCGTTGGTGAGGCGCCGAAGCTGAAATTGGGCTTCGGCTTGAACGAACCAGACTTCGGCCTGGGCCTCCCAAAATTCGGGAAGTTTAATCGCCATTGCCTTGTCGTTGGCCATTGCAATGGCGTCGTGTTCGGAAGGATCGCTACGGCAGATCCAACGTCGAGGGTCACCAGTAAAGCGCGGCGTTACGCGCGCTGCTTGTGAGCAAGGAGGAAGCGGACAAGCGGTAACATATAAACGTCTTTATTGTAAGAGCACACTGTAACACTGAACTGCTCCGGGCTGGTCGCCCGGTGTATATCATGAGGCCACGCCTACCCCTCGGGCGTGGCCACCGCCCACTTGGTGCGTGGAATGATGTCACCACGCCAGTGGGCTTTTGTGTCCGCCACAATATCAAATCAAATTGGAAATCGGAAAATTTTCAAATTAAATGCAAACATTGATTTTTGGAGTCAGAGACTCTCAAGCATTTCAAAAATGTAAATGGTTACAAATTCCCTTAAAATTGCATATGGAACATGACTATATATACTTGAACACTGTAGAACACAAATCACCTTCTTGTTACTTCCAAGAACCTCCAGTTTTGCAGTACTTGGATATATTAAATAAGGGTGGTGTATAAGACTGCTTCAAAAGTGCTAAACTTCCGGAAAGCTTTTAAACAAACTTTAAAATCATTATTAACTCAACTGGACTGCCGTCCAGTTGAGTTCATCACATACTGAACCCTCCGGCGTCCGTCGTCGTCTGTCGTCTGTCGTCCGTTAACTTTTCGACGTTAACACTCCAGCGTCCACAAATATCAACCGATTCTGATCAAACTTGACATGCAGCATCCTTACCCCAAGGACCAGGTTGGTATTACATTTCAGCCCGATCCGTTGAAAAATGGCGGACGTAGGCGACCATTTTGTTTTTGGTCATGAAAACGACGTTAACACTCTAGCGTCCACAAATATTAACAGATTTTGATCAAACTTAGAATGTTTAACCCTTACCACACAAGGTAGGTTGCTATTGCATTCCAACCCGTTGCGTCACAAAATGGCCGCCATAGGCCGCCATATTGTTTTCAGCTCCGAAACGACGTTAAGACTTTAACGTCCACAAATATTTATGGATTTTGATCAAACCTGGTGTGTGAGACTCTTACCACACAAGGTAGGTTGCTATCGCATGTCAACCTGATCTGTCACAAAATGGCCGCCTACACAACTATATTTCTGCAACATTGTTGCAAAGTGTAACATTGTATCAATTGTAAAACAAGGACAAGTATAAGGATACAAGGACCTTAAAATTATTACACAAGGTTGTTGGCTTTTCATTTAAGTCAAATCTAGTACAGACAACTGACCTACTTTAAAATTGTCGAGTCAGTTCAGTTGAGTTCTGCTTCCCTGGAAGCTCTAGTTTTATTTCAATTGACTTAGTATTGCCCCGGGGCCTAGTCTGGCTTTTAGGGGCCTGGGTGTTTCCCCCCTCTCTCTGCTGTTATTTTTGGCCTGTTGTGTCCTGATCCATTCAGTGTATTAATTCTAGCTCAGTGTCATGCTCTTCCATGAGCCTCGACTATGTATACAAAAAAAGAAAAATGAAAGTATATATATATTTCAACACTGTGCAGGGTAACGTGTTCTATGAACTATCTAGTTGTAAATGGCGTTTGCAATAAAAAAAAACCTAAACCAGCTGTATTTCTGGCATTCATCCGCAACATCATAAAGCAGGAGATTAACGTGAGATCAAAGTTAAATTACCGTTTTATTTTTTTCAATACATTTCACTTTTGCCATGTTTGTCCTTGCCAGAATAACACTTCATTATGTTGTGATTCTTGGTTCAAATTGCACATGTTCGGTTGATTTGCCCATTTTCTACAGACATTCGTGACCTGCATTGAATGTATTGCAATCTTTTTCATGAGTCGTACACACTGTGCAGGATCTTTTAAAATACAATTATCGTAACAATGACGACTGTTTTCCTCCCCACACTTAATGCAATTTGTCACTTTAAGATTTTGTCTCCATTGTTCTTCTTTCTTGCATTTTGAAGGAAAATCCAATAAATAATATAACCTTGTTCTGCTTGACAATTTATGTTGCAGCATTTATATTGTTGTCGAAAATTTAATCCTGGAAATGTGGGTGTGCTTACACAGTCAGCAAATTGGGCTCCAGAAGTCAGAAAGAAGATGGACGTAGCCTTGGCTTCCTCAAGCCAGTGTATGGAAGAGATCATGAAAGAGGTATTTTTTTCTTCTTTATCATCCCATTTTTTAATGTGTGGGTCAGGAGGATTGCAGGAGTGAAGAGGGTGGATAGAAGGAGGATGAATGATGAACTGAGGGAGGAGATTGTTGTGAAGATGAGCATGACTCGGAGATTGGTGAAATGCCGGCTGAGATGGGGGAAGCGGAGGAGTATAGTGGACAAGGCAGGGCATGAGTTTGGTGCCATTGTACCTCACCCCTTATAAAGGGCTGATAAGGAGAAGAAGAAGAAGAAGAAGAAGAAGGATAGCAAGAAGAAAAACAAGAAGAAGAAGTGCGGGCTATACCTTTTAAACTTAACTCAATTAATGTTGTCAATACTACACTAAATATATTTATCAAATGAATTACAAGGGACATGGTGATTATTATAATACGCCTTTCAACATAATATTTCTACCCCAACGTAAACATTTACAATCACTTGCTGACAATGTGTGTCGATTCTTACAATTTAGAATTATTATTTGAATTCTTATACTACAATATTTTTCTCCCCACTTCATATAGAGGAACATTTTCTTACAGTGGACAAGCATGTTGGACAAGGCTAAGGCTTGATGTTCTCATTTAAGTTTTCGGTCACGGGATTGGGAGTTAGTAGTTTGGGGGGCAGGGTTATGAACTTAACTCAATGTGAATATTGTTCACACTTCAAGATGTTGTCAATACCTAGTAAATATAAGTTTTATGCATCTAACGTGGCATCTAATGCGGGTGGATGGTTAACATCTAATGTGGGTGGATGAGTAATATCTAATATGGATGGATGGTTAACGTCTAATGTGGGTGGATGGGTAATATCTAATGTGGGTGGATGGTTAACATCTAATGCAGGTGGATGGTTAACATCTAATGCAGGTGGATGGTTAACATCTAATGTGGGTGGATGGTTAACAATTGACATCTAATGCTGGTGGGTGGCTAACAATTGACATCTAATGCAGGTGGATGGTTAACATCTAATGCAGGTGGATGGTTAACATCTAATGTGGGTGGATGGTTAACAATTGACATCTAATGCTGGTGGGTGGCTAACAATTGACATCTAATGTGGGTGGATGGCTAACAATTGACATCTAATGCGGGTGGATGAATAACATCTAATGCAGGTGGATGGCTAATATCTAATGCGGGTGGATGGATAATATCTAATGCAGGTGGATGGTTAACATCTAATGTGGGTGGATGGTTGACAATTGACATCTAATGCTGGTGGATGGATAATATCTTTTGTGGGTGGCTGGTTAATATCTAATGTGGGTGGATGGTTGACAATTGACATCTAATGCTGGTGGATGGATAATATCTAATACAGGTGGATGGATAATATCTAATGCGGGTGGATGAATAATATATAATGTGGGTGGATGGTTGACATCTAATGCAGGTGGATGGTTAACATATAATGCAGGTGGATGGTTAACATCTAATGTGGGTGGATGGTTAACAATTGACATCTAATGCTGGTGGATTTTTAACAATTGACATCTAATGTGGGTGGATGGATAATATCTAATGCAGGTGGATGGTTAATATCTAATGCGAGTGGATGGATAATATCTACTGCAGGTGGATGATTAATATGATCTAATGTGAGTGGATGGTTGACAATTGACATGTAATGTGGGTGGATGGTTAATATCTAATGTAGGTGGATGGTTAATATCTAATGGGGGTTGATGGTTGACATTTAATGGAGGTGGAGGCATATCCATCGAAACATTCCCATCGACAGTATTTCTATTTTCTAGTTCTTCACATTGTCTGAGGCTCAAGGAGGAGCTGCAACACTAATGAAGCAGACACATGCAGAAAAATGCATGACACATCACCAGACTTGACGTCAGACAAACACAGCCGCTTATATTGGGGAAATTATGTAACTTCCATGGGCACTCTGGGTACTGGTGATGCCATCCTTATTGTGTCGCTTTTCCTTCGGCTGTGGTCATTAGTCGTTCAGTCTTTTATTGGGATCCTGGTCTTTAGTTAGTGGGCTAATTAAGGACAAATTTCATCATACCCATGGATGTTAACCCATGTGGTTTGTGTGTGTTCTATCCTTTAAATGCTGAGTTTCAATCAAAGACCATTTTAAAGTTTCATGTACCATTTAAATGGTTTTTGGTATGACTTGACCAAGCCTGAGCTTTGTAATGGAAGGGACAATGACAAAGGAAAAACGTACGGACAAAGGCCTTTTGAATTTTGTCGGACTGACTTGCAATGATGGAGTGTGTTGGCTTTAGAGGCCAGGAGATGGATGCTCGGAGATGGTAGAAGACTGTCTTTCCGTCTTCTACCGACTCCTCTCCGGCCTTGCTCCCCCAGCTCTCTCTGTGCTCTGTCCCACAAATATTCCTACAGGTCGCACCAGATCTGCCTGCAACCCTCTTATGGTTAAACTGCCAAAATCAAGACTCTCTGCTCACCTTCACTCCTTCATTCCTCTTTTCTCCCGCCTCTGGAACAAACTCCCTCACTCTTTTCAACCCCACTCCTCCCTCCAGTTCTTTAAAACAGCTGTTCACCACCATCTCTTATCTTCCCCCATCCAAAACCTTGATCTTTTCTACCCCCGCTAATTTCACCCCAAATCCACTTTTTTGAAACACCAACTTCTTTCCTGGAAGTCCTTGGTGTCCTTGTGTTTTATACTTCTCCCACCCCCACCCCCTCCCCCTTCCCACGCCGCCTCCTCCCAAGCCCTCTCCCTCCCACAGATCTCCCGATGTCCCTGCTCTCAAATGTTGTGTTTATGTGCTTCCCCTACTCTCCCCATCTTGTCTACCGCTCCCCTTTTTATATACTTTGTTTGTCTGTTTGATTTGTTTGTGTGATAAATGTTAGCTCTTTCACGAGCCTCAATCCTGTCTACAAAAAAAAAGAAAAGAAAAAAAGACGTAGTGGATGAGGCCGAGAATGATGAGGCCGAGAATTTCAAAATACTGAACTTCTTCCTGTGACTGACCCTGGAAATAGAAATGTTATTTCTTTTGATGATCATACTGGAGCACCAAGGTGACACAGAGTCTTGCCATGATTGAATGACATGTTCCATTTGTCAGACGAGCGACTAATCAATTCCACATCCTGTAGCGGCTACCGCTGGGTTTACACAATCGCCTTGCACCTACCAAGGACGCGGAGCGATCACCATGCCGGGCTCGTCCAGGACGCCCGGGCAGGCCCGCGCTCAACTTGCCAGGCCTCGGCCAGGACGCCCGGGCATGCCCGGGTACGCCCGGCCATGCCCGCTCTCGACTTGCCAGGCCACGTCCGGGACACCGGGGCATGCCCGGGCATGCCCGCCCTCGACTTGCCAGGCCGCGGCCAGGACGCCCAGCCACGCCCCCTCTCGCCTTTCCCGGGCAAACGCTCCGGGATAATGTGTGTATATATATTGCTGCCCGATAAACGGGCTTTTCAGAGTACCCGAGTTGTTTTGTGACAATAAAGAAACTCGGACGAATTCCAGCTTTTTGTCGCGTCCATTCTTCCGATTGACGTGGGAGCACAGCTCCTACATTGGTGACCTACCGACATGGACACGGCAGTTGCCCTTAAACTGCCTACCTTCTGGGAGGCTCACGCGGCGGTTTGGTTCGCCCAGGTGGACGCCCTGTTCGCCCTGCGAGGCATCATGGCCGACGACACCCGCTTCCACCATGTGGTAGCAGCGCTCGATTGAGCCACCGCGGCCCGCGCCCTGAGCCTCCTCGATAGCCCGCCAGCCGCTGACAAATACGGTGCGATTAAAAAGCTCCTCCTCGACGCTTTCGCCCTCCCATCGGCGGAACGCGCACGGCGCCTGCTCGACCTGCCCGAGCTCGGCGACACGCGCCCGTCCGAGTGAATGGACTACATGCTTTCGCTGCTCGGCGAGCACTCTCCGGCATTCCTGTTCCGGGAGCTGTTCCTCAGTCAGCTGCCTAGCCCGGTACGCTTCGCCTTGGCAAGCACGACGATCACGGATCCCCGCGCCCTCGCCAGGGAAGCCCACAAGATCTCCGCGGCAGGCCAACGCATTGCAGCAGTGACCTGGGGCCCACCGCCGTCCGACGCAACGCCCATGGCGCCCGAGCACCCGGCAGGGTCGACGACCGAACTGCCGACGCAATTGGCGGCCGCTACGCCGAGCCGAACACCTCCAGCATGACGACCGGGGCCTCCACCTGACCAAGCGTGGTGTTACTATCATGCCAGGTTCGGACAGAAGGCCCGGACATGCCGACCCCCGTGCACCTTCGGCAGGCCGGGAAACGGCCGGGCCGGCGTTCATTACCAGCCCTTAGCGCCGGCCACACGGGCAACTTACTTTTCATCACGGACAAAGCGTCCGGACGGTGCTTCCTGTGCGACACCGGCGCCCAACTGAGCGTCATACCCGCCTCTGGTCAGGACAGGCAGTCCACGGTTTGCTGCCCCTCCTTGGTTGCGGCCAACGGATCGGCCATCCGCACCTTCGGCCCATGCAACGTCACCCTCTGCTTCGGCGGCCAACGCTTTACTTGGACGTTTGTAACCGCAAACGTGCCCATGGCTCTGCTAGGCGCCGACTTCCTCTGCGCACACGGACTGGTGGACGTCCAACGGCATCGCCTCATCAACGCCGAGACCTTCAGCTCCCTGGTATGCACATTGAGCAGCTCCGCTCCGACCGAGCTGGCATGCGCCCTCCCGGCGGCGAACGTGTTTGCTCGCCTGCTCACGGAGTTCCCGGCCCTCACGCGGCCGACGTTTTTGGCCATCGCAGTACGACATGGGATCGAGCACCACATACCAACCACGGGCCCGCCGGTCTATGCCAGAGCCCGCCGCCTCGACCCAGCCAAGCTCGCCGTGGCCAAAGCCGAGTTCGACGCTTTGGAACACCTCGGCATCGTGCGGCGCTCCGATAGCGCGTGGGCTTCGCCACTACACATCGTCCCAAAGCCAGGGGGCGGCTGGCGCCCATGTGGCGACTACCGCCGCCTTAACGACGCTACCACCCCCGACAGGTATCCGATCCCGCACATCCAAGACCTCTCCGTCCGTCTGGCAGGACGGGTCATTTTTTCAAAAATCGATCTCATACGGGGATATCACCAGGCACCTGTCAGGGCGGCCGATGTCCCTATAACGGCCGTCATCACACCATTCGGCTTATTCGAATTCCTACGGATGCCGTTTGGCCTCAAGAACGCGGCTCAGGCGTTCCAGCGCTTGATGGACGGCGTGCTGCGTGACCTGCCGTTCCTCTTTGTTTACCTGGACGACATCCTCATCGCCAGCACGTCCCGGGCCGAGCACCTCCTCCACCTCCGAACACTGTTCGGGCGCCTCAGCGAGCATGGCCTCATCGTCAACCCGGCCAAATGCCACTTCGGCACGACGGCCGTTGATTTTTTGGGCCACCACATCACCAAGAACGGGGCCGTGCCGCTGCCAACCAAGGTCGAGGCCATCACCACGTTTCCGCGTCCCCGCTCCATAAAGGCCCTGCAGGAATTCCTGGGAATGGTGAATTTCTATCACCGCTTCGTGCCCCGCGCTGCTCAACTCATGCGGCCCCTCTACGAAGCCCTCCGGGGCAAGCCGGCCAAGCACGACATCGTCTGGTCCGCAGCAATGGATGCGGCCTTCCAAAGCTCAAAGCGGGCCCTCGCCGACGCAACACTGCTTGCTCACCCGGTGCTCAACGCTCCCATCGCCCTCACCACGGATGCCTCCGACTACGCGGTGGGCGCCGTACATGAGCAATGGGTGAACGGGGTTTGGCAGCCACTCGCTTTTTTCAGCCGGCAGCTTCGGCCGAACGAGCTCAAATACAGCACGTTTGACCGTGAGCTCCTCGGTCTACACCTGGCCGTTCGCCATTTCCACCACCTCCTGGAGGGCCGACCCTTCACGGCGTTCGTCGACCACAAGCCGTTGGTTTATGCAATGGCCAAGGTCACGGAGCCGTGGTCGGCCCGCCAACAGCGCCACCTCTCCGCCGTGTCGGAGTTTACCACGGACATCCGGCACGTCGCCGGCAAAAACAACGCCGTGGCCGACTGTCTTTCTCGGGCCAGCGCGAACGCGGTCCACCTTGGCGTGGACTTCGCGCTTATGGCGGCGGACCAAACCACCGACACCATGGTGCAAGCCCTCCGGGCGGCGGACACGGGCCTCCGCCTGGCCGACATCCCCTTCGCGGACACTGTCCTGCTCTGCGACGTCTCCCAAGGCCAGCCTCGCCCCATCGTGCCCGTTACCTGGCAACGCCGCATCTTCGCCTCCCTCCAGGGCCTTTCCCACCCGGGCCGGAAAGCTTCCCAGAAGCTGGTGTCAGCGCGATTCGTCTGGCACGGCCTTCGACGGGACGTCCGCGATTGGACCAGCACCTGCACAGCCTGCCAACAGGCCAAGGTCCACCGACACACCCAGGCCCCGCTGGCACCTTTCACCGTGCCCGAACGACGTTTCGACCACGTCAACGTGGATCTGGTGGGCCCCCTCCCCCCATCACGGGGGTTCACACACCTGCTCACCATGGTGGACAGGACCACCAGGTGGCCCGAGGCCGTTCCCCTCGTCTCCACCACCACCGCCGACGTGGCGCAGGCTTTCATCGCCACCTGGGTCACCCGCTTCGGCGCACCGGCGGACATCTCGTCAGACCCGCGGACCGCAGTTCACCTCCGAGCTGTGGGGCGCGGTCGCCCTCAACCTGGGGGTCAAGCTCCACCGTACTACGGCCTACCACCCCCAAGCCAACGGGTTGTGCGAGCGATTCCACCGCTCCATGAAGGCCGCGCTCATGGCCGGCCTTCAAGGCGGCGGTTGGGCCGACCGGCTGCCGTGGGTCCTTTTGGGCCTCCGCACGGCCCCCAAGGAGGACCTCCGGGCATCCACCGCCGAGCTTGTCTACGGCCAGGCGCTACGCATCCCGGGCGAATTTGTGCCCGACGCTACCAGTCCCTGGTCCGCAGCTCACCAGCGCTCGGACCTCCAGGAGGCCGCCCGACGGTTTGCCCCCGTGCCAACATCCCACCACGGTGACCCCCAGTCCTACGTCCCACCAGCGCTTCGCACAGCGGAGTACGTTTTTGTGCGTCATGGCGCACATCGGGGGCCACTCCGGCCGCCGTACGACGGGCCCTTCCTGGTCCTGCGACGGGACGACAAGTCGTTCGTCATCGACATAGGTGGCAGGTCGGACCGGATTGCGGTGGACCGCCTCAAGCCGGCGCACGTGGAGTTCGACCAACCGCCACGGTTGGTCCGCCGCGGCGAGGCCGCCCCCCGTCCACGGTGCCCCCCACTCGACCGCCCACCACCACACCGGACCACCCCCCCCCCCCCCCCACGACCCGCCAGGGGTCGCTTTGGCCGGGTCATCAGGACCCCCCTCAAATTGACCCTGCCGGTGCAAGTCAATTCTGGGGGGACGTGTGTAGCGGCTACCGCTGGGTTTACACAATCGCCTTGCACCTACCAAGGACGCGGAGCGATCACCATGCCGGGCTCGTCCAGGACGCCCGGGCAGGCCCGCGCTCAACTTGCCAGGCCTCGGCCGGGACGCCCGGGCATGCCCGGGCACGCCCGGCCACGCCCGCTCGACTTGCCAGGCTGCGTCCGGGACGCCCGGGCATGCCCGGGCATGCCCGCCCTCGACTTGCCAGGCCGCGGCCACGACGCCCGGCCACGCCCCCTCTCGCCTTTCTCGGGCAAACGCTCCAGGATAATGTGTGTATATATATTGCTGCCCGATAAACGGGCTTTTCAGAGTACCCGAGTTGTTTTGTGACAATAAAGAAACTCGGACGAATTCCAGCTTTTTGTCGCGTCCATTCTTCCGATTGACGTGGGAGCACAGCTCCTACAATCCGTTATATACCATGGGATGTTTGTTGTCTGATACAGTCGTGCTGGTTGGAATAAAAATGCCAACACATACAAGGGGGCTTTTATTTAATTTAAGGTTTGGCTTGTTAGCCCGTCTCGTGCACTGCAGGAGAAGGGGGGTTTTGTGATTGTGATTGTGTGTGTGTGTGTGTGTGTGTGTGTGTGTGTGTGTGTGTGTGTGTGTGTGTGTGTGTGTGTGTGTGTGTGTGTGTGTGTGTGTGTGTGTGTGTGTGTGTGTGTTCCGGGTGTCCGGGTGTCCGGGCCATAACTTTCTTACCATTTGAGTTTTGTCATCAAATTTTCTACAAAGGTTCATTATGATAGTATGGAGAAGACAAATTAATATTTTGGTCAGAAGGTCAAAGGTCAGCGTCACATAAAATCATAAATTTTCATCCAATTGACCTGAAATTTTAAGAATTTGCATATTTGGTCACTGAATTGGTTCACCAAACAAAATCTAGAAGCTGATTTGTTTTTAGATCTGAAGTTCAAAGGTCAAGGCTGCATAAAATCATCAATTTAAATTTCGTATTTTAAAAAACTTTTTCATTACTTTGAGCATTTGGAAGAAGAAGAAGAAGACGACATCTGAATACGAACAGACGCAGATGGCCTATGCATTTTCAGATGCTTTCTAGTTTATTCTTTTATTTACTTTAAATGGGTGTCCATTTGCCAACATTAGATGTTGGACGTTAAAGATCCCATGGTGTCCTTCGTGAAGAGTAGGCAAGCCTTTTCCAGCACCTCGTCAAGTTACAAATTCCTTCTCTATCCACCAGAGGGCACTGCATCAGTGGAACAGCCACGTCCTCAATCAATGATGCTACCCCACAATCTTGTGCTGCATACAAACGAAGAAGAAGAATCACATGTCAGAAGATGTTAACATTTTTACTCCGATTAATTTTTAATGTCGACTTCTGTAAGCCAATTGTTAGTGGAAGCCCCGCAATGCTTTGTAAATTATTTATAAAATAAGCATTGAACAACATCCATGTTGGAGCATTTAATGAGGCATACCTGCATCACATTGCTTATTTATGTCATTTGTTTAATGATTGGTGTATTCATAATGACTGAACATTTAAACATTGTCACCATTATGCTCCTGGTTGTTTCTTCAGCTACTGATCACTGCAACCGAGCAAACCTCTGAACTTTTAGCCACACACGGTGAGAATGGACTTCTGCGCAGATTGAAGGAATCTGCAATTGATGGAGACTTAGAGGCCTGCTCACAGATTTCGTCACGGCTGCTTGAGCTTCGTGATCAGCTAGTGGAGGTTTGTTTGAAAAAGCAAAGGAAGGAGAAGCAGCAAAAGCTGAACGACGTGTTATAAGGGTGTAGAAAATAATATTAAGATGTTTCAAAGAAAACGATTTTAAATCCAATTTAGCAATTGTTAAATTACTGGAACTAGAAGGGCACTCGGTAGAGCACAAACCTCCGCCAGGCTGAACATTTTATGTTTTTTTTTATATCCCATTGATAGGCCGGATCTGGATTCAGACCTGACCCAAAATCTGATCGCCTTGTTATCGTCGCCTACTCAACCTGTCCACCAAATTTTGTCCGAATCTGTCCATAACGTTTTGAGATATCGTACTATATACATATATATACAGACTTGGCATTTAATATGGAATTTTTTTTTTTCCTTGACTTGGGTTTACTTTCTTAACTCAGTATATCAATCTGGTGAGTTTCTTTGACACTTTGGTGATTTATTTGTTAAAAGAACCATGTCACTGATTGTCTGTCGCAGCAAGAAGTCAACAACAGGATTATATCACAGGTGGCGTGGCAAAATGTACGGACAGGTGCATTTGACGATTGGCTTCACAGTCGGGTATACAAGGGTTGTTGCGTTCTGTATTAGTGGAAAACAACTGCTGCGCGTCTCCAAAAGTTATTGCCGCTTCCTCTGGAGATGGTCCGTCAACTCGACAATGCTATTTGTCATGGAGTGGCGGCTTTACGAAATTACGGCATGAAAGAGCGTGCTATTGCTCGGCAGTATGGCATCACTCAAGGTCAGGTGTCAAAGATCCTGAATGAAATGCTCAGAGGGGTGTCCCTACTCCAATACTGAGGCCAGGACGTCCCCGCAGAACCACAAGGAGGGATGATCGCCAGCTGCACCGGTTAGTCCGCAATGGCCGTACCAAGTCAGCTAATCGGCTTAGGGCTGAGTGGCAGCAACTGACAAATGTGCCTGTATCCAGAAGGCTAGTCAACCAACGACTGGTTCAAGCAGGCTATCGTGCCAGGCATCCCCTGAGAAAGCCACGCCTGACCAGACAACACCGCCAGCGCCGATTGCAGTGGGCCAGAGAGCACCGTCAATGGCAGCCAGGACACTGGAATCATGTGATCTTCAGTGACGAGTCTAGATTTCTGGTCTATCGTCAAGATGGCCACGTCCGAGTGCGCAGACAAGTGCATGAAACCTACAACAAAGATTGTACAGTGCCAAGAGTCCAAGCTGGAGGTGGTGGGGTGACCGTTTGGGCTGCTTTTCATGCAGGGGGCAAAACTGACCTGGTTGTTCTGAATGGAAACCTGAACCAGTTTAAATACAGGGCCATTCTGGAAGAAACATTGCTTCCATTTGCTCGTGCAGCCTTTCGAGGAAACTTTGTCTTCCAAATGACAATGCACGGCCTCATCGTGCTCGCATGATCCAACACTTTCTTGCTGACCATGGTGTTGAGCATATGGAGTGGCCTGCCATGTCCCCAGATATGAATCTGATAGAGAACTTGTGGGCAGAATTAACGCGTCAATTCGACCTCTTGGACCAGCAGCTGACCTCTGTGCGTGAATTGCAGCAGGCTATTGTCACTGCATGGCAAGCGATTCCTGTCCAAACCTTGGCAAATCTCGTGAACAGCATGCCTCAACGTGTGCGTGCTCTCCTGAATGCTCGTGGGGGTTACACGAAGTACTGAACTGTAATTTTACTGTCCGTAATCCCAGTCGTAATTTAACTTTTGTTTTTGTTAAAAAAAATTTTGGCTAATGTGCAAAATAAAGAGATACTTCTGGAAAACGTACAGAAGTTTAACACAGCACTGTCCATGAATTGAGTTCGATATCAGTTTACATCACTTTCACTTTCCAATTTGTTTGTTTCGAAATGTCAAATGTGGTTTTTGTTTCTTTTAAAGGTCACATTAACAAAATCTAGAATAATTTCAACATAATTCCAATGAACTTTTGGTTCTAAGTCATCTTGAAAAGTAAGTTCACCCCCACAAAAAAAATATTCCATATTAAATGCCAAGTCTGTATATATATATATATATATATCTATTTTAGCCTTATCAATGGTGAAGAATCACTTAAACAATCACCTGATCCGGATCTTCACCAACATCGAATCAATTCGGTCTTGTCACACACCCAACCTGCCCACCAAGTTTCCTCTGAATCCGTCCATAACCCTTTGAGCCATCCTGCTCAAAGAGGGACAAAAGAAAAAGACAAACAGACAGATATGGGTGAATACTCAACTTATGCGCAAACATAACCTCCTCCCCACCATAGGTGCTTGAGGTAATAATCTAGTGTAACTGCACTACTTTTTTCTTTCTCACAAGTTGCCTAAGTGAAGCAATTAAGTGAATTTAAATGATGCAGTTTAACGATGGTGTGATGATTCAGATGTTTTTGGTGATTCATGACAGCATGGGAATTTAAAATGATGAGGTGAAAAAGGTTGGCTTGAAAATAAGTTTCGCTTTGTAAATTAGGTTAACGATGATTAATAATATTGCACTGTGATTACAATTATATAGGGATTCATGAATAGGCAAATTATTTTACTGATAACATGTAGTACAATTTTAATTATGCTGCAGTGACAGGGTTTTCACTTGATTTAATGATTGAATGTGCTGTGTTCGGTTAATCTGGCAGGTTAGCCTACAGGTATGCGCACACTCACCTCTGAGCTGTCCAGCCTGGGTTTGAATCCCGACCCACCTCTAAACTGTCATCCTGGTGTTTCATAGGCAGCCGCATCACCATACATACCGCATTCATTACATCAACACACTTACAAACCATAGCTCCAACCCGTCACTTTCACATCCTTTAATTATGCTATTCACATCAGCGAAATAAATGAAGGTTATTGTGCGTAATTTCGGTTTTATCTAGATTTCTCACAATAGTCAACACATCCCTTTATTTGGGCGGTGTATAATGCCCTCTGATCGGTGTCATCATTGTTCCCGATAATAATAAAAACTAGATGGTATTCATAGAATATTTACTCTGCGTAGTCAACTTGGTGAAAGTCAACTCTTCTGTTTATGAAGGGTTTTTTTCTTTGATGCAATGTGGCTGCCAGACCACGTGAGCGAGGACATCATCTATATTATAATAGCCGTAGATGATTCTGTCTGTCTGTCTGTCTGTCTATCTGTTGGGTGTCTGTCCGGGGTGTGGCTTACTCGGTTTGCAGAGTAGCTCCACCCATAGCTCCACCCATTCTGGGAGTGGCTATAAACAAATATCCACCATTTTATTAACTCGCATAGCTTTGAGTCCTGTTTTGTAGGCCCGTGGTGTCTTGCTCTCCCCCAGTTTTATTTCAAATCAAATTCGATAAATCATTTCATTTTTCACAGTCGCTAACATAGTTTTAGACTCGGTTGAAAAAAAACGGGAAGAAAATCCGATGAAAGTTGCCGTTTATAGAACGAAATAAATTCTCAAAGGCCTGTAACTTCAAGGCCATTGAGTCTCTCTCACGCCTTTATCTCCAATCTAACTCACCATATGATTTCATTTTTATCGATGGTTTTACTTTTAGACTCGGTGTCAGCAATAATTGAGAACAATCCACACACGCGGGAAAATGCAGAGATATTGAAGGAGCTGTGGCTCCCACGTCGATCGAAAGAATGGACGCGACAAAAAGCTTGAATTCATCTGAGCTGCTTTATTAGAATCAAACACTCAGGCACTCTGGGAAAAACGTTTTACGGTCGGCAATATATATCTATTCCGCCAGGGGGTTTGCCCAGGCCTGGCGCCAGGGGGCGTGGCCCCGCGGGCCGGCTGCGGCCTGGCAAGCCGAGGGCGAGCCTGCCCGGGCGTCCCGACCGAGGCCTGGCAAGTCGAGCGCGGGCCTGCCCGGGCGTCCTGGACGAGCCCGGCCTGGTGATCGCTCCGCGTCCTTGATAGGTGCAAGGCGATTGTGTAACCCCAGCGGCAGCCGCTACACACGTCCCCCCAGAATCGACTTGCACCGACAGGGTCAACTTGAGGGGGGTCCTGATGACCCGGCCGAAGCGACCCCTGGTGGGTCGTGGGAGGGGGTCCGGTGAGGTGGTGGGCGGTCGAGTGGGGGGCACCGTGGACGGGGGGCGGCCTCGCCGCGGCGGGAGGGCCACCCGTGGTGGGTGGTCGACGTCCACGTGCGCCGGCTTGAGGCGGTCCACTGCAATCCGGTCCGACCTGCCGCCGATGTCGATGACGAACGACTTGTCGTCCCGTCGCAGCACCCGGAAGGGCCCGTCGTACGGCGGCTGGAGTGGCCGCCGATGTGCGTCGTGACGCACAAAAACATACTCCGCGGTGCGGAGTGCTGGGGGGACGTAGGACTGGGGGTCACCGTGGTGGGATGTCGGCACGGGGGCAAACCGTCGGGCGGCCTCCTGGAGGTCCGAGCGCTGGCGAGCTGCGGACCAGGGGCTGGTAGCGTCGGGCACGAATTCGCCCGGGACGCGTAGCACCTGGCCATAGACCAGCTCGGCGGTGGATGCCTGGAGGTCCTCCTTGGGGGCCGTGCGAAGGCCCAAAAGGACCCACGGCAGCCGGTCGGCCCAACCGCCGTCTTGAAGGCCGGCCATGAGCGCGGCCTTCATGGAGCGGTGGAATCGCTCGCACAACCCGTTTGCTTGGGGGTGGTAGGCCGTAGTACGGTGGAGCTTGACCCCCAGGTTGCGGGCGACCGCGCCCCACAGCTCGGAGGTGAACTGTGGTCCGCGGTCTGACGAGATGTCCGCCGGTGCGCCGAAGCGGGCGACCCAGGTGGCGATGAAGGCCTGCGCCACGTCGGCGGTGGTGGTGGAGACGAGGGGAACGGCCTCCGGCCACCTGGTGGTCCTGTCCACCATGGTGAGCAGGTGTGTGAACCCTCGTGATGGGGGAAGGGGGCCCACCAGATCCACGTTGACGTGGTCGAAACGTCGTTCGGGCACGGTGAAAGGTGCCAGCGGGGCCTGGGTGTGTCGGTGGACCTTGGCCCGTTGGCAGGCGGTGCAGGCGCTGGTCCAATCGCGGACGTCCCGACGAAGGCCGTGCCAGACGAAACGCGCCGACACCAGCTTCTGGGAAGCTTTCCGGCCCGGGTGGGAAAGGCCGTGGAGGGAGGCGAAGATGCGGCGTTGCCAGGTGACGGGCACGATGGGGCGAGGCCGGCCTTGGGAGACGTCGCAGAGCAGGACAGTGTCCGCGCAGGGGATGTCGGCCAGGCGGAGGCCCGTGTCCGCCGCCCGGAGGGCTTGCACCGTGGTGTCGGTGGTTTGGTCCGCCGCCATGAGCGCAAAATCCACGCCCAGGTGGACCGCGTTCGCGCTGGCCCGGGAAAGACAGTCGGCCACGGCGTTGTTTTTGCCGGCGACGTGCCGGATGTCCGTGGTAAACTCCGACACGGCGGAGAGGTGGCGCTGTTGGCGGGCCGACCATGGCTCCGTGACCTTGGCCATGGCGTAAACCAACGGCTTGTGGTCGACGAACGCCGTGAAAGGTCGGCCCTCCAGGAGGTGGCGGAAATGGCGGACGGCCAGGTGTAGACCGAGGAGCTCCCGGTCAAACGTGCTGTATTTGAGCTCGTTCGGCCGGAGCTGCCGGCTGAAAAAAGCGAGTGGCTGCCAAACCCCGTTCACCCATTGCTCATGTACGGCGCCCACCGCGTAGTCGGAGGCATCCGTGGTGAGGGCGATGGGAGCGTTGAGCACCGGGTGAGCGAGCAGTGTTGCGTCGGCGAGGGCCCGCTTTGAGCTTTGGAAGGCCGCATCCATTGCTGCGGACCAGGCGATGTCGTGCTTGGCCGGCTTGCCCCGGAGGGCTTCGTAGAGGGGCCGCATGAGTTGAGCAGCGCGGGGCACGAAGCGGTGATAAAAATTCACCATTCCCAGGAATTCCTGCAGGGCCTTTATGGTGCGGGGACGCGGGAAAGTGGTGATGGCCTCGACCTTGGTTGGCAGCGGCACAGCCCCGTTCTTGGTGATGTGGTGGCCCAAAAAATCAACGGCCGTCGTGCCGAAGTGGCATTTGGCCGGGTT
The DNA here is from genome assembly GCF_964187855.1 of Myxine glutinosa. Lineage (NCBI taxonomy): Eukaryota > Metazoa > Chordata > Myxini > Myxiniformes > Myxinidae > Myxine > Myxine glutinosa. The sequence goes on from NC_136267.1 coordinate 178,367,973, forward strand.
GACGATGAGGCCGTGCTCGCTGAGGCGCCCGAACAGTGTTCGGAGGTGGAGGAGGTGCTCGGCCCGGGACGTGCTGGCGACGAGGATGTCGTCCAGGTAAACGAAAAGGAACGGCAGGTCACGCAGCACGCCGTCCATCAAGCGCTGGAACGCCTGAGCCGCGTTCTTGAGACCAAACGGCATCCGCAAGAACTCGAATAAGCCGAACGGCGTGATGACTGCCGTTTTAGGGACGTCGGCCGCCCTGACAGGTACCTGGTGATATCCCCGTATGAGATCAATTTTTGAAAAAATGACCCGTCCCGCCAGACGGGCGGAGAAGTCTTGGATATGCGGGATCGGGTACCTGTCGGGTGTTGTAGCGTCATTAAGACGGCGGTAGTCGCCACACGGGCGCCATCCACCCCCCGGCTTTGGCACGATGTGCAGTGGCGAGGCCCACGCGCTATCGGAGCGCCGCACGATGCCGAGGTGCTCCAACGCGTCGAATTCGGCCTTCGCAACGGCAAGCTTGGCTGGGTCGAGGCGGCGGGCCCTGGCGTAGACCGGCGGGCCCGTGGTTGGTATGTGGTGCTCGATCCCATGCCGTACTGCGACGGCCGAAAACGTCGGCCGCGTGAGGGCCGGGAACTCCGCGAGCAGGCGAGCAAACTCGTTCGCCGCCGGGACGGTGCATGCCAGCTCGGTCGGCGCGGAGCTGCTCAATGTGCATACCAGGGAGCTGAAGGTTTCAGCGTTGATTAAACGACGCCGTTGGACGTCCACCAGCAGTCCGTGTGCGCAGAGGAAGTCGGCGCCGAGCAGAGCCATGGGCACGTTGGCGGTTACAAACGTCCAAGCGAAGCGTTGGCCGCCGAAGCAGAGGGTGACGTTGCGCGGGCCGAAGGTGCGGATAGTCGATCCGTTGGCCGCAACCAAGGAGGGGCCGCAAACCGCGGATTGCCTGTCCTGGTCAGAGGCGGGCATGACGCTCACTTGGGCGCCGGTGTCGCACAGGAAGCGCCGTCCGGACGCTTTATCCGTGATGAACAGTAAGTTGCCCGTGTGACTGTGGCCGGCGTTCATGGCAGGTAATGAACGCCGGCCTGGCCGTTTCCCGACCCGCCGAAGGTGCACGGGGGTCGGCATGTCCGGGCCTTCTGTCCGAACCTGGCATGATAGGAACACCACGCTTGGTCGGGTGGAGGCTTCGGACGTCGTGCTGAACGTGGTCGGCTCGGTATAGCGGCCGCCAATTGCGTCGGCAGTTCGGCCGTCGAACGCGCCGGGTGCTCGGGCGCCATGGATGGTGCATCAGGCGGCGGCGGGTCCCATGTCGCCGCTGCGATGCGCTGTCCCGCGGCGGAGATTTTGTCGGCTTCTCTGGCAAGGGCCCGGGGATCTGTGATCGTCGTGCTTGCCAGGGCGAGGCGTACCGGGTTAGGCAGCTGACGGAGGAACAGCTCCCGGAACAGGAATGCCGGAGAGTGCTCGCCGAGCAGCGAAAGCATGTAGTCCATTCGCTCGGAAGGGCGCGTGTCGCCGAGCTCCGGCAAATCGAGCAGGCGCCGTGCGCGTTCCGCCGCTGGGAGGGCGAAAGCATCGAGGAGAAGCTTCTTAATCGCGCCGTATTTGTCCGCGGCTGGCGGTCTCTCGAGGAGGCTCAGGGCGCGGGCTGCGGTGGCTGAACCGAGCGCAGCGACCACGTGGTGGAAGCGGGTGTCGTCCGCCGTGATGCCTCGCAGGGCGAACAGGGACTCCGCTTGTGCGAACCAAACCGCCGCGTGAGCCTCCCAGAAGGTAGGCAGTTTAAGGGCGACTGCCATGTCCATGTCGATAGGTCACCAATGAAGGAGCTGTGGCTCCCACGTCGATCGAAAGAATGGACGCGACAAAAAGCTTGAATTCATCTGAGCTGCTTTATTAGAATCAAACACTCAGGCACTCTGGGAAAAACGTTTTACGGTCGGCAATATATATCTATTCCGCCAGGGGGTTTGCCCAGGCCTGGCGCCAGGGGGCGTGGCCCCGCGGGCCGGCTGCGGCCTGGCAAGCCGAGGGCGAGCCTGCCCGGGCGTCCCGACCGAGGCCTGGCAAGTCGAGCGCGGGCCTGCCCGGGCGTCCTGGACGAGCCCGGCCTGGTGATCGCTCCGCGTCCTTGATAGGTGCAAGGCGATTGTGTAACCCCAGCGGCAGCCGCTACAATATATATTTTAAAATCGCGTCATGGTGTATCATACACCGCCCAACATGACACCGCCCGACCGCCGGCAATGTGTCGATATATATTAAAAATTCGCTTTTGCTTTTCCGTTATGATATATTACTATTTCGTTTGATGATAGTCGTCACAAAAACGTCAACAATGATGCCGACATATATTTCTTCGTTTTTATTTCATTCAACATATTAGCCGGAAGTAAAATATGTTTCAGGAAATTCGCTTATTAAATTTAGGAATTAAAAATTCGTTTCAGGAATTAAAAATTCGCTTTTGCTTTTCCGTTATGATATATTACTATTTCGTTTGATGATAGTCGTCACAAAAACGTCAACAATGATGCCGACATATATTTCTTCGTTTTTATTTCATTCAACATATTAGCCGGAAGTAAAATATGTTTCAGGAAATTACCGAGAGATATTTCTTCGTTTTTTTTATTAGTTATGTGCGCATACACTTTAAATAGGTTTATTTGAAATCTTTAATTTTCCACAAACATTCCACACACGCGGGAAAATGCAGAGATATATTTTTTAAAATCGCGTCATGGTGTATCATACACCGCCCAACATGACACCGACGGCAATGTGTCGATATCTATTTTAAATTCGATATATCATTTCATTTTTCACAGTCGCTAACATAGTTTTAGACTCGGTTGAAAAAAAACGAGAAGAAAATCCGATGAAAGTTGCCGTTTATAGAACGAAATGAATTCTCAAATGCCTGTAACTTCAAGGCCATTGAGTCTCTCTCACGCCTTTATCTCCAATCTAACTCACCATATGATTTCATTTTTATCGATGGTTTTAGAGTCGGTGTCAGCAATAATTGAGAACATTCCACACACGCGGGAAAATGCAGATATATTTTTTTAAATCGCGTCATGGTGTATCATACACCGCCTAACATGACACCGACGGCAACGTGTCGATACATATTAAAAATTCGATATATCATTTCATTTTTCACAGTCGCTAACATAGTTTTCGACTCGGTTGAAAAAAAACGGGAAGGAAATCCAATGAAAGTTGCCGTTTATAGAACGAAATGAATTCTCAAACGCCTGTAACTTCAACTTCAAGGCCATTGAGTCTCTCTCACGCCTTTATCTCCAATCTAACTCACCATATGATTTCATTTTTATCGATGGTTTTGGACTCGGTGTCAGCAATAATTGAGAACATTCCACACACGCGGGAAAATGCAGAGATATATTTTTAAAAATCGCGTCATGGTGTATCATACACCGCCCAACATGACACCGACGGCAACGTGTCGATATATATTAAAAATTCGCTTTTGCTTTTCCGTTAAGATATATTACTTTTTCGTTTGATGACAGTCGTCACAAAAACGTCAACAATGATGCTGTACTCAATGGTAAAAGCCAGTTCCTTTTTGGGCGATGTATGTATGTATTCATGTATTTATGTGCCGACAGACTGATTGCCCTCGCCCCATTGGTTGGACAACTTGCCCGACTCTGCCCACACTTAAAATCATGCACCGCCATTTTGTGAAACAGCACAGATGGTAGGCCTCAGGCTAAGGCCTGAGCTCACTTGATGCACTGATAAAGAATCCAAAATTTGGGAGCTTGTGTGCGCAGTGTTAATATGTTTGTGTTTGTGCTCCTAGAGTAAGAATAGAGTGAAAGTTTGCTTTATTCAGCGATTTGGAACTAAACATGAAGAGGAAATTGAAGCAGGCAGTTCTGCTAAATGACTTCATTCCTTGGCCCACAGCAATTGGAATGACACAAGGTATATAACCACAATGTATTATATATGCACAGAATCAGTACCGGCTTGCATGTTTTTGCTTCATGTATGTACATCGGGTTATCACCCTGTGCTTGTGAAGCGAAAAACAGGGTTAAGCATTCGATTGATTACGTGCGGGTGTCCGTGTGGTGTACGTGTGATGTACGTGTGGCATACGTGCGTGTGTACGTGTCTGCATTTTAAAAATTCGTTTTCCCAGCAACCGTTGGTCTGATTAGCAAGAAATTTTTCCACAGGAATGCCTCTGCGTGTAGAATTTTTTTATTCGTAATTATGACATCATAGGTCACGTGGTATGGACGCCATCTTGGAAAAACGTTACACCTCTATATCTCCCAAACGGCTCAATGGAAAAAATTGAAACATGGCTCATTGTCAAGTACTCACCATGGGGAATAAGATATCTTGATGATGATGTCATTGGTGCCTTCATTATGACATCATAATTCGACAAGTACAACGCCTAGTCTGATCAGTATGAAAAAACATTCCTCTGCAACTGTTAGTCCGATAGACACGAAATTTTCAGAATATGAGTGGCTCCTTCTGTAGAATTTTTTTATGATAATTATGACGTCATGGGTCACGTGGTACAGGCACCATCTTGGAAAAACCAAAAATGTTGCACCTCTATATCTTCGAAACCACTCAATGAAAATTTTTTTAACATGGCTCATTGTCAAGCACTCCCCTTGGGGAATAAGATATGTTAATGATGATGTTATCGGTATCTTAATTATGACGTCATAATTCGACAAGTACAACACTTGATTCGATCAGTATGAATTTTGTTTTTCTGCAATTCTTGGTTTGATTGACTCGAAATTTTCACCAAAGGAGGGCCTCTTCCTGTAGAATATTTTAATGATAATTATGATGTCATAATTCGACAGTGACAACGCTTAGTCTGATCAGATTGAAATGTATTGAGCGTGATCTATGCAACAATTATATGAAAGAATATAAATGTACTAGCGGGGTCACCCGTGGGAATCCCACGGGCATGGATGTGTGTGACATTTCGACATATTGAGTTATATGCTGCACATTCATTTTTACAAAATGGTTACTGGCAAGTCATCAGATCCAGAAATGGTGTGAATTTAGTTATTTCACATAATATGTGACCCCTCACTCCTCTCCACCTGACACTCTCCTGTCTCCACCTGACACTCTCCTGTCTCCACCTGACACTCTCCTCTCTCCACCTAGCACTCCTCTCCTCTCCAAACCCTCACATCCCTCTCCTTTCCAATCCCTCACCTCTCCAATCCCTCACACTCCTCTCCTCTGCAATCCTTCACACGCCTCTCCAATCGCGCCTCACACTCCTCTCCAATCGCGCCTCACACTCCTCTCCAATCGTGCCTCACACTCCTCTCCAATCGTGCCTCACACTCCCCTCCAATCACTCCTCTCCAATCGTGCCTCACACTCCTCTCCAATCACGCCTCACACTCCTCTCCAATCGCGCCTCACACTCCTCTCCAATCGCGCCTCACTCGCCTCTCCAATCGGCTTTCCCCGTCTCGTTTCTCTCCTTTTTCTCCCGTCTCGTTCTTTTTCTTGCTCCAAATCGGCCCGTCGGAATCGGAAATCGGCCCGTCTCGCCCGTCGGCCCGTCGGAATCGGAAATCGGCCCGTCTTGCTTTTGTGCTTGTGCGTAAATAAATTGTGTTCATGACACCATTTCTGGTGTTGGGCTAGCGGCTAGGGTGCCGGCTTAGGATCCTGGGTTCGAATCTCGGTCGATCGCCGAATTAATGCCAGGGGGGTTGACTCAGCCTGTCATCCTTCCGAGGTCGGCTAATTGAGTATCAGTTCACTGGTAATTCCCTGTTTGTCGTTGAAGGCGGCAAAAAGGGTTGGCGTCAGGAAGGGCATCCGGCCGTAAAACATTGCTTCAAAAAGGGGACAAAAAAAAAAAAAAAACCACGGTCCCCGAAAAGGCCAACCCCCGCTTTGCGGGGAAAAATGGCCTCTAAACGGTGGTTTTTACACCATTTCTGGATCTGATGACTTGCCAGTAACCATTTTGTAAAAATGAATGTGCAGCATCTAACTCAATATGTCGAAATGTCACACACATCCATGCCCGTGGGATTCCCACGGGTGACCCCGCAAGTTTGCATTGACGTTCGTCGATGGACTCGTTCGCCCGTCTCATTCGTTTTCTTGCTGCATCCTGTTCAAGTCTGCGTTCTTCATCGATCGTCTCATTCATTTTGGAAATAGAAGTTTCCACGCAGCGCATGAATTGTCACGATCCTCAAGAGGAATTTGTCTCGTAATCATCAAATGATAAATGGCAAGTAAATTATATTGTGGAAAATTAAAGATTTCAAATAAACCTATTTAAAGTGTATTCGCACATAACTAATTTTAAAAAACGAAGAAATATCTCTTGGTAATTTCCTGAAACATATTTTACTTCCGGCTAATAATGTTGAATTAAATAAAAACGAAGAAATATATGTCGGCATCATTGTTGACGTTTTTGTGACGACTGTCATCAAACGAAAAAGTAATATATCTTAACGGAAAAGCAAAAGCGAATTTTTAATATATATCGACACGTTGCCGTCGGTGTCATGTTGGGCGGTGTATGATACACCATGACGCGATTTTTAAAAATATATCTCTGCATTTTCCCGCGTGTGTGGAATGTTCTCAATTATTGCTGACACCGAGTCCAAAACCATCGATAAAAATGAAATCATATGGTGAGTTAGATTGGAGATAAAGGCGTGAGAGAGACTCAATGGCCTTGAAGTTGAAGTTACAGGCGTTTGAGAATTCATTTCGTTCTATAAACGGCAACTTTCATTGGATTTCCTTCCCGTTTTTTTTCAACCGAGTCGAAAACTATGTTAGCGACTGTGAAAAATGAAATGATATATCGAATTTTTAATATGTATCGACACGTTGCCGTCGGTGTCATGTTAGGCGGTGTATGATACACCATGACGCGATTTAAAAAAATATATCTGCATTTTCCCGCGTGTGTGGAATGTTCTCAATTATTGCTGACACCGACTCTAAAACCATCGATAAAAATGAAATCATATGGTGAGTTAGATTGGAGATAAAGGCGTGAGAGAGACTCAATGGCCTTGAAGTTACAGGCATTTGAGAATTCATTTCGTTCTATAAACGGCAACTTTCATCGGATTTTCTTCTCGTTTTTTTTCAACCGAGTCTAAAACTATGTTAGCGACTGTGAAAAATGAAATGATATATCGAATTTAAAATAGATATCGACACATTGCCGTCGGTGTCATGTTGGGCGGTGTATGATACACCATGACGCGATTTTAAAAAATATATCTCTGCATTTTCCCGCGTGTGTGGAATGTTTGTGGAAAATTAAAGATTTCAAATAAACCTATTTAAAGTGTATGCGCACATAACTAATAAAAAAAACGAAGAAATATCTCTCGGTAATTTCCTGAAACATATTTTACTTCCGGCTAATATGTTGAATGAAATAAAAACGAAGAAATATATGTCGGCATCATTGTTGACGTTTTTGTGACGACTATCATCAAACGAAATAGTAATATATCATAACGGAAAAGCAAAAGCGAATTTTTAATTCCTGAAACGAATTTTTAATTCCTAAATTTAATAAGCGAATTTCCTGAAACATATTTTACTTCCGGCTAATATGTTGAATGAAATAAAAACGAAGAAATATATGTCGGCATCATTGTTGACGTTTTTGTGACGACTATCATCAAACGAAATAGTAATATATCATAACGGAAAAGCAAAAGCGAATTTTTAATATATATCGACACATTGCCGGCGGTCGGGCGGTGTCATGTTGGGCGGTGTATGATACACCATGACGCGATTTTAAAATATATATCTCTGCATTTTCCCGCGTGTGTGGATTGTTCTCAATTATTGCTGACACCGAGTCTAAAAGTAAAACCATCGATAAAAATGAAATCATATGGTGAGTTAGATTGGAGATAAAGGCGTGAGAGAGACTCAATGGCCTTGAAGTTACAGGCCTTTGAGAATTTATTTCGTTCTATAAACGGCAACTTTCATCGGATTTTCTTCCCGTTTTTTTTCAACCGAGTCTAAAACTATGTTAGCGACTGTGAAAAATGAAATGATTTATCGAATTTGATTTGAAATAAAACTGGGGGAGAGCAAGACACCACGGGCCTACAAAACAGGACTCAAAGCTATGCGAGTTAATAAAATGGTGGATATTTGTTTATAGCCACTCCCAGAATGGGTGGAGCTATGGGTGGAGCTACTCTGCAAACCGAGTAAGCCACACCCCGGACAGACACCCAACAGATAGACAGACAGACAGACAGACAGAATCATCTACGGCTATTATAATATAGATGATATGGAAAAAACATGGCCACCACATCAAATGTGTAAAAAGTGATATGTTGAGAAGATAACATAGAGTGAGGATACAAGCCTTTTCAAAGCCATACCTTTTATTCTCAAGCGTTTTCTGAACTACCAAGATGTAAAAAGATGCCAGAATACATCGTTAAAGTACCACATCAGGAGATTGCTCAATCACCAAATTGTGCCTATTCATCTTCCACTCTAAAAATAATGTTAAACTGTTGTCCAACCTAACACAATAACGGCTGAAGCTATTAAGGTGATTCCGCAGTCGCAGACAAGGCAAAGTCAAGGCAAGAATGGCTAATGTTGTTAATTTTTTCAGATTTCACGACAGCTTTCGATACTTATTAAATGTATGGGATCCAATCATCAAATCCGAATCCAGAATTTGATTATATGCTTTAATTAGTCCGTGAGAGTAGATCATGTTTCCAAGCCAAGGCACGTTTCAATAGGCCGAAACCAAATGGTGGCTTAATAACCCAGCAATGTCATAGAGGTCTGACCAAATGGTGCACCGCCATTTTGGTAAGGCTTATTTTATTATGAGCACCCAGTTAATGTTAACTCTCCTGGTGTTGGCTTAGCGGTTAGGGTGCGGCTTGAGATCCTAGAATCCTGGGTGCGAATCCTGGTCGATCGCTGAATTAACGCCAGGGGGGTTGACTCAGCCTGTCATCCTTCCGAGGTCGGCAAATTGAGTACCAGTTCACTGCTAATTCCCTGTGTGTTGCAAGAGGCGACCAACAGGGTTGGCGGCACGAAGGGCATCCGGCCATAAAACATTCCTCCAAAAAGGGAACCACGGTGCCAAAAAAAGGCCAACCCCTGCTCTGTGGGGAAAAATGGCCTCTATCTTCATTAATCAAACAACCTTGTAAAAAGGTCATGAAGAGCATCCTGCATGATAAGAAAGACAGGATCATTTGAAGGATGATGTTGAGCTTTGAAGACAGATTTCCGGATATTTTTCCAACAATCCCGAGAAGATATATTTTAAGAAAGGATCATTAATTTTGATTGCGAAAAGATATCAACTTTATTTCGGTATATTTACAAAACATATTACTTTGGCTTTCATAATCATTTCGCAACTTCAAGTTTTCCTACATGTGACCCTTTCCTGTAGAGCAGGTCACATTTGTAACTGTCACGTTGGTGTAGCTCCTGCTTTAAATTTGTACAAGGCAAATCTGACTGTAGATCAGCGAAGAGTTCAAACGATACTGAGTCATAGTTGATCTCAGGAAGATTTGCAGTGGCTGTCATAGCTGGGCGGAAGAGATACAAATTGCAAAGCTTCATCAATTTTGGGATCATTTTCTTCATCTCCATAAGTCTATTTGATGTTATCGGCTCTTGCAAGCCTGGCAGAGCATTATCCAATGCGTCATACCAAATGCTGTAATAATGTCCTCAGGTGACTTGTAGAACTTTGATGGAATAGTCATGGTGCTCGGGGCTCGCGTAGGAGCTGTGACTCCTCTTGATCAAGTCCTTCAGCCTATTTCACTACTTTTCCACACATTTCTTGAAAAACTGCTTCAGAGGTCATCGCTTTCAGGTCATTGATCGCAGGCTGTATCAGTTCAGATGATTGTCCAGTTTACACCGCTCGCTGTTGCCTGAAGAGCTGGTTCTTAGCTTGTCAGTCAATTCAAGGATTGCTGGACTTATTGAGAGGGACATGGTCAAGTCGAATCTACCACTGGCATGGGCCTGCATGCTCCTGTCACCTGTTTGATCTTCAATGGCAATCATTGCCTCATGCACTGCTTGTAATTATTTGCCTTTTCAGATATCAGCTCGAGTATTTTATATTTAGCCATGAACGGGATTGGGCAGAGGGGCGGATGTGTGTTTGTGGGCAGCACAAATGCCCTGGCGGTAGACTTAACAATTTCACACCTATTTGATGAATCGCGAATGAAGTTGATTCAGTACCTAATGAGTATCAGGAAGTTCCGCAGTTGTGGAACAGCCCTCATGGCATCTCGCACAGTAATATCCACAGTGCAAGGAGCAGTGCGTAGTTGTGATGCGGTTTTCTTCATATTTTTTTTACTACGACGCCATAATTTTTTGACTACTTACTACCTACAGGTCATCTGTAACCATCCATACACACATGCAAAGTTGTTCAATTCTGGCGACACGAACAGGTCCTCTGTGAGGATGGTGAATGTGCGGCCCTGTATTTCAGCAGCTAACATGCACATGACAGTGGCAGACATCATTTATACCATTTCGTCCTGAATATGGTGTGATATTCATGCAACGTTCCACTTCACTCATTGTCTTAGACCCTCTATGTCTTCCCAGTGCAAGGAGAGCAACTTGTCAAAATTTCTGTTATGATAATGATGACCACGGATTGCTAGCCTTTGCCAAGCCAAGTATTCCAGAACTGAAAAGACAGCCTCGAGGTATTCTGTGTTTTTCATTCTGTTCTTGTGCACTTTTGTTGAGTTTTGCTGATACACACTTTCACCTTGCCAAATGTTGGTCATTTGTGCACAAGAAGGCGGATAATTATATTAGATAGTGAAGAATTTTTTGCTCATGCTTCACGAACCTGTCTGTTGTTTTTTTCCCCAGTTTGTGCACCCTCGTCAGCAAAATGCATCTTCTGACTTGCCTGTTGCCGACACTCTCCAAAGATGTGTATGTTGCCAACACTCTCCGAAGATGTGTGTGTTGCCGATACTCTCCGAAAATGTGTGCGTTGCCGATACTCTCCGAAGATGTGTGTGTTGCCAACACTCTCCGAATATGCGTGCGTTGCCGACACTCTCCGAATATGCGTGCGTTGCCAACACTCTCCGAAGATGTGTGCTTTGCCGACACTCTCCGAAGATGTGTGCATTTCCGACACGCTCTAAAGGTGCGTGCATTGCTGACACTCTCCGAAAATGCGTGCATTGCCGACACTCTCCGAAGATGTGTGTGTTGCCGACACTCTCCGAAGATGTGTGTGTTGCTGATACTCTCCGAAGATGCAGGTGTTGCCGACACTCTCCTAATGTGCGTGCTTTGCCGACACTCTCCTAATATGCATGTGTTGCCGACACTCTCCGAATATGCGTGCTTTGTTGAAACTCCGAAGATGCGTGCATTGCCGACACTCTCCGAAAATGCGTGCATTGCCGACACTCTGTGAAGATGTGTGTGTTGCTGATGCTCTCCGAAGATGTGTGCATTGCCGACACTCTCCGAAGATGTGTGCGTTGCCGACACTCTCCGAAGATGTGTGTGTTGCCGACACTCTCCTAATATGCGTGCTTTGCCGACACTCCTAGTATGCATGTGTTGCCGACACTCTCCAAAGATGCATGTGTTGCCGACACTCTCCTAATATGCGTGCTTTGTCGAAACTCCGAAGATGTGTGCATTGCCGACACTCTCCGAAGATGCGTGCGTTGCCAACACACTCTGAAGATGCGTGTGTTGCCAACACTCTCCGAAGATGCGTGTGTTGCCAACACACTTCGAAGATGCGTGTGTTGCTAACACTCTCCGAAGATGCGTGTGTTGCCGACACTCTCTGAAGATGCATGTGTTGCCAACACTCTCCGAAGATGTGTGTGTTGCCGACACTCTCTGAAGATGCGTGCGTTGCCAACACACTCTGAAGATGCGTGTGTTGCCGACACTCTGAAGATGCGTGTGTTGCCGACACTCTCCGAAGATGCGTGCGTTGCCAACACACTCCGAAGATGCGTGTGTTGCCGACACTCTGAAGATGCGTGTGTTGCCGACACTCCGAAGATGCGTGCATTGCCAACACACTCCGAAGATGCGTGTGTTGCCAACACTCTCCGAAGATGCGTGTGTTGCTGACACTCTCTGAAGATGTGTGCGTTGCCGACACTTTCCGAAGATGTGTGCGTTGCCAACACTCTCTGAAGATGTGTGCGTTGTCTTTAACTCTGTACAGAAGATGAAGTAATTTTCATCTTCACTGCATGATAATGCTTGCCTTCGTACAGTAAATACAAACACGGCCACTACATTTCTTTCATTGGAGTATCTTTATTGGCCCCCGTTGGACTTAGTTCAAAATGGGGGCTTATGGATTGGGTCTCGTCTGTCTATCCATGTGTTTCGGAGATCTCAGAGATGTATGGACCGATTTTGTTCATACTTTTCACAAAGACAAGACATGACGGTATACATAAGCGCATCATTTTATTTCATGATGCGATCAAAGATGGCCGGCTGGCGGCCATTTTAGTTATAAAAAACCTGATGTGGAACACGTCCTCAACCATTTCTCGGACATTCATTTACCGATGTTATTCAAACTTGGCACACAGATAACGAACAATGTCTTACATGTGCATGTCCTTTTCTTTTGAGATCAGATCCAAGATGGCAGATTGGCGGCCATTTTGTTACAAAAACGTGTCCCCGATCATTTATCGACATGTAGAGACCAAGTTTGTTCAAACTAGGCACAAATAAAATAAATGTGAGTATACATATGCAGAAAGTTTTGTTTTGCAATCCGACCAAAGATGGCTGACTGGCGGCCTTTAACTCTGTACAGCAAAATTTCTAAAACCACGGGGGCTATGACATTCTATGTCTTTTTTTCCTTCTTCATCTGTATTACCGGTAAGTGTCTTGCAGGCAGGCACACTTAGGCCTGGTTGTCATGGTTTGTAGGATTATCAAAGAGGCAATTATGAAGTTTAAGTTTTATTATGTGCTTGGAAAACTTAATATATTGTTACGGTCCGCGGTTAAGGATGTTGTTTGCCGAGCGGAGGCGCCGCGGCCGAACAGTTTTTCCCCGACTAAATCCGATTCACCCAGACGTTGGCCGTATTGCGCCACAGCTATTCAATCAGGGAAAAGACAAAGACGACGGATGTGAAGAAAAGGAGTAAAAAGACAAAACAAAGGTTGAAAATACTACTAAATTTATTTACTATTTACAGGCTCAAAATAACCAAGGAGAAGGAAAGATAAGAAAATAATATACAGAAGCTTTTAGAGACATAGGGAAAATACTAGCTTATACAGACTTAATTACCTACCCAGGACAGAACAAACAAAACAAACTCACGTACGCAAATGGGGAACTTGCAGGCAGGAGTGGCTGGAAAGGAGAGGAAGGTCCGGAGCTGGCAGCACGATCGGCGCGTTCGGCAGCCGCCGTCCCTTCGCGGCCCTGCTCAAAACCGCCGTCCAGGCCCCAAACGGCTGTCGAGTGTTGCTGCTGGGGACGCTGCCGCTGGCGAGCAAGGTGACGAATAGCAGGCTTTTGCACTTCCCTGGATGATCTCTGCTTTTGGACCTCACAACTCAGCTCTTGTCATAGCTCATCTCATAAAAGCTCATCTCCCTTCTCAGCTCATCTGCTTTGCACCACCACGCAGCTCAGCTCAGCCTTGGACCTTTTTGCGACTCTCTTTTGGGAACGTCCCGCGGCGGGTTATATAGGCCCCGCCCCTCAACCTTCGCGAACCTCCTTGATGTTTCTCTCCACACCCTCTCCAAGTCCAACCCCTTGTTCGTGGTTGGTTGAGTGGGGCTGACTCACTCCTCCCCTTTATGACGAGGTGGGGACCCGCCTTTCTTCCCCAACCCTGCCTCGTGGTCAATGGCGGCAATTGGAGGGGATGTAATTGCCAAATTGAGGCTTGGCCATTACGAAAGGGGAAATGGAGGTTTTTGGGAATGGGAATGAAGGGAATCCATCTCTCACTTGGTACAATGGAGTGTCATGTTAATGGAAGACAAGGCCTTACCCTAAAACACATAATAAGGATATAAACTACTGAACAAGGGTATTATAGTGTCCTTCAATGTGGTGTTTCATGGAATTAACTACCGGGACGCCCTTTTTTACCTTTACACAACTCTGGAGGCAGGAGGTGCAGAATAGACAATAATAATAATAAAGCACACAATAAAAAAAATACCATCCTCATATCCGCAACACTGCACCCTCCTCCTCTTAGGCACGTCCCGGGCCTACAACTTTAATTTAGTGTGACACGTAGGTGTAGTTCCCTCTACTTTTAACCTGACCCTGAGTGCGACAGTTTTAAAACATAAATAAATATGTCCCGCTGCTCCATTGCACCCTGCCTAACAGACACGCCCACAGTTAACCGAATTGCGGAATGGTCGTCAAACTACACACTGACGGTGGGGAGCATTATTTACAATTGACGCTACTTTATTTACAATACTCAACCCAGGACCTGTGATTGTTCTTTCTGGGGGGGAGACTGTCTGCTCTGCATCAATGCACCATGAAAGCACCCAAAAACGCACCAATACACCCTCAGGCACCAACCGGTGCAGTCACCACAGTTCATCAATGTTCAATAATAAAAATAACCAAACAACCCCTAACCCTGCAGGTGATCTCTTGCTCTTCGGCTCCCTCTGCTGGCTATTATTATTTCTTCCAGGTGTTGTCTTTTTCCTTTGCTGGCGGCCTATTTGCAATAAAATGCACCCAACGTGTCCATTTTTATTTATTTTATTTATGGCCCACAGGGCCGACTAGTGTGGTTCACCTGTGGGGCATCGGTGTCCTGTGGCCAAGGTCCGCCAGCAAGATTTCGGGCCTTCATGGCCGGTTCCAGCAGAGGGGCCACGCCCCAACCCATGGGGTCCATAAGTGGTGCTCGGCCACAGACAAGTGGTCCATAATGTGGTGCATCGATGCAGACAGCTGGTTCTGGGAGTTCCGGGCGTACAATGGCGGACTCACGCATGCTCCCCTCGGCGCCCAATGGCGCACAGGTCATGTGGGAGACAAAAGGGGGGAAGACAGATGAGCGAGGGGTAAGGTCACAAGGGTACACATCAAACAAGGCAATGCAGGGCGAAATGCATACGGAGAGCGAAGTGAGAAAGCTCGTCCCTACCGTACGTCACCCCCCCTGTCACCTACACTACCCTTGCCCTTATCCCATATTTACAAAATCTACACATTTACAAATCCGTCGCTATCGTCACGTCTTCCCATATTTCCCTTATACCAAATTCGTCTCCACAATCCCTCTATCCAAAATTTGCCATCACCAATTCATCATCAATCCTCATAAGGAGGAAGAGATGGAACATCAAGCACAATGTCACACCCACGTCATGATGCGTCTCACATTCCAAACATTTGCATCAAAAATAATAAAAACATGGCATGGTGTGGAGTTACGTCACCTCAGGTGAGTGGATGTAGATGGTGCGAGGAGATCTTCATCCAAACTACTTGCTAAATGACTTTAACACGCTTTACACTACCCGGGGTCTTTCCCTGCCAATCCATTGGCCAACTTACACTATGGGTTCTAAAAACCAATTCCCATTGACCAAACTGTGGTGCTTCTCCATTTTGGGGTCTCACCCCCGATTCATCTCCCGGTGCCCTTGCACAATTTCTGGGCTGAGACGTGTAGCTCTCCCAGCAGGTCTACCCACCTGCACACCTCCACCACTGTAGTTGCCACCCGAGCTTACCTAGCTCCTCACCCTAACCTAACTAACTGGGGAAGGCCCCTCCTGGCTCTGTCACCCCACTCGGTGCCCTCTGGCACTGGGCTACCCGGGTCCGTCCTCCGGATCCTCGGGCCCCATCCACAACTACCGGCTCCCAGAGCCCACCTGCGGCCTCACCTGGCCGACATCCTCACAGTGGTGGAGTGCCCAAACCAACTACACACACTAACAGGCTACACGCCCAGCCATTTCCACAACACTAATGCACCCATCCAAATACCATTCTTCCACCACGCACCACAGATGCCAATATCCAACCACAATTTACCTATACCCTCTACCTAACACTTACACTACCCTCCCCGGGTATTCGTGATGGGGGTCCATCCTTCCCCCATTCACACCTTCGCACCATCCACTCCACTCCATAGTTTCCACCATACTCACTCCACGACCATCCATTCCAATACTCCATATACTCCACACTCCATGTATTCCACATTCCATGTATTTCACACAACCATTTATTCCATACACCTGTTGGTGCACACCTGTGCACTCACACCTGGTGCCACCTGCACCCTCCTTCCTTCCTGGACCATTTGGTCAACACCACACGCAATCACCTCTACTCCCTCATACACTGCTCTATACACCTGTTCAGTTGCACACCTGTGCAATCACACCTGTTCACCATACACACGGCATCATCTAATCTACCTGGTGCCCTGCTAACTTAGTGCTCCCCGTCTTCCCTTTAAACTAAGCACATACCACGTCATTATCATCCACACTAATCTACCTGCGTCCCCACTACAGGTATCCATGTCACTAACTAACCTTAACGTTACCTAATGTCAATCTCTAGGGCCCTACACATTATCCAAACCCTCCCTCGGCGAGCTTACACTGCCATAAACCCCATAAGACTAGTGCTCCTTTGCCCCCTCTGTGAGGGATGACAGAGTTGCCATCCCACCACATCGGGGATCTCTCACTATAAATTTTGCTCGTCCAAATCCAACAAATCAAAAATTTGCCAATCTGCCAATCACTGTACCATTACCAATCACTCTGCCAATCCTTTGCCAATCATCAAATTTTGTTTTTCTAATTTCGGGTCCAGACCACTATCCTCATCATTACAGTCTACTTACTAATGCCTCTCGGTGCGCCAATTCACTCCTACAGCCCGGCTTCGCACGGCCGAGCAATGAATGCGGGTTGTTTGGTGCCGGCGGCTGGATGCGTCCGGCACTCGGTGCAGGGAAGGACGCTTACCCGGGCCGAGGTCCCACGCACCACCTCGGCACGGAGCCATCCCATGGCCCGATCTCGACCTGCCGGAACGCCTCAACAAAAGGGGGTCGCCATGACGACCCTTCCTATCGGGCTGCCCGTTCCGCCTAGCGGAGCACGGACGCGGCCGTTCCAAACGCGGCCCAGCGTGGATCACGTACGGCGGTCCTTTCGAACCCGCCGTGGTTCGGATCCCCGCTGGTCCTCACGGCACGCGAGAAGCTGCCCGACGCGCACCGAGGGCCCGATTCGGCTGAATGTCGTTCTATCTGCTAACCCGGTTACCGTCGATGCCTCACCTGCATGCTTACACACATACGCTACCCCTTTCACCCTCACTGAGCCCGATGCTCCAACGCCGCCCGTACACCCCGCATACTTCGTTATTGCACTCGTTCTTTCGCTCACAGACTTGGTCACACACCTGACCACCGAACACCTTTGCACACACTCGTCGTTCGCACACCTCACCAACACACCTCTTCGCGCCCCCTCCTCCGTGACAATCACAGGTGTGCTCTCACTCGCACACCCAACCACGTGCCTCACTACCAACTCAAGTGTGCATTCCCACACACGCTCTACCATTCCAGGTGTGCATCCTTCCATTCCAGGTGTACATCCTCTCTCACCTGTCACAACCAACTCACGCTCCGTGTCACTCTCACTACTTTCACCACCACTCTTGACAGCGCACTCACCCTTACTCTCGACAGCGCACTCTTTCCTCATGCCCCTGTCCGTTACACACCTTTCTCACGCACACTCTTCCGTTACACCCTCTGTAACTCTCACCACAGGTGTGCATTCTCCCTCACTCTGGACAGCGCACTCTTTCCCCATGCACCCGTCCGTTACACACCTTTCTCGCGCATCCTCTTGCGCACACTCTCCCGTTACATCCTCTGTAACACCCCTCACTACGCGCTTCCATGTGCTCCCTCGCACACGCGCTACGACCGACTCACTCTCGACAGCACACTCACTCCTCGGCGCGCACTTTTTCCTCACACACCCAAGTCGGACATTCTTGTACACCTCCTTCTTCGCACACCGTACCTGTCGCACACTTCCTCCTTCACACACCGTACCTGTCGCACACTTCACCAACGGCCTCTCACGAACACCCGGATCCAAATCAACCCCCAAGCCGACTGAAGCTTTCCTCGCATCATATACATTTCCACGTATATCGCCACTCACCTTGGCACCTCGTCTCCGCACCTCCTTCGCCACCTGTAAACTCTTTATTTGGTTAGTGCGCACAACATCACGATTTGAGCACCGACCTTGCACATATTCCATCACCTCCTCCTGTATTTCTCTCTTAGTTTCTGTCCGTCTCTTCTTAATTTCACTCACCTCTTCTTCCACTTCCTCTAATTTTTGCTTCACCTCTTTTATTTCCTGGTGCGTCTCCTCTATCTCGTCCTCTAAGGCTACCGTGACCGTCTCTATGTGCATCCTCACCTGCCGGTCCTTTGTCTCCATTACCTCTGTCAACTCGTCCAACCTCATTGTCAGTCCCTCACGTACCATCTGACATTGCCTCTGTGTCGCTATTAAGTCATTTTTAATTTCTTTTTGTGTCACCTTTAACCCTCCTAGTACCGCAGTGTTCCTTTGAACCTGCTCCACTAACTCCGTCTGTCCCTCCGTCAGCTGTTCCACCTCCTCCGTCAGGTCCTCTATGCCCCCTTGTAACCTAGCCGTTCCATTTCTCACCTCTTTCTCTATACGCTTTTCACCTCGCTTTACCTCCTCGCGTTCCCCCGAGACCTCCTCACTTACACCTCGTCGTATTCTCCTCTTTCATCACCTCCCTCTCTTTTGTAGATGCCACCCTCATCTGTCCCAATTCATTCCTCTGAGCATCCAATTTGGTTTCTACCCCGATTTTTACCTCCTCTATCTGCTCTCCCATTTGTTTAATTTCTCGGGCGGATTGCTCCCCTATCTCCCGCAATTTGTCTTCCATCCTATCTTCTAACCCCCTCAACCCATTTTTCACCCCCTCTATCTGATTCTCCTGGGCAGCCATTCTATTTTCCACCCCCGTTAACCCATTCTTTACCTCTTTTATCCCGTTGTCTAACCCCTCAAATTTCTTGTCTAATCCCTCAAAATTATTGTCTAACTTCCCAATTTGGGCATTGGTACCCCTCACCTCGTCCCTCAATCGCTCACTATCAGCCCTCGCTTCGTCCCTCATTGCCCCCATTTGCTCACTCTGAGCATCCATCCGGTTCCCCATTTGCTCACTATTCTTCTCCATAAGGGCCTTCATTTGTATCATAAAAAGGTTCAAATCCACCGGTGGCGCTGCTACGGTCGCGGGCACGGCAAAATTTGGTGCCGCTACACCCACGTGCGCGAGGACGCCATTTTGTGCGCCTGATACCTCCTCAACCACCTCCTCCATATACATTTCCCCGAGGTCCTGGGTCGATTCTACCCCGTCTATCTCTCCCACCGGCATCCCGTCGCCTTGACCAGCCATGGCGTGATTTCAAAATTCGGGTTTTGTAAAACAAAAGCAATTTCGGTACTTTGTAATTTTGAGCGCGTTAAACGCTTCAGGTCCGAATCCCACTCCTGACACCAATTGTTACGGTCCGCGGTTAAGGATGTTGTTTGCCGAGCGGAGGCACCGCGGCCGAACAGTTTTTCCCCGACTAAACCCGATTCACCCAGACGTTGGCCGTATCGTGCCACAGCTATTCAATCAGGGAAAAGACAAAGACGACGGATGTGAAGAAAAGGAGTAAAAAGACGAAACAAAGGTTGAAAATACTACTAAATTTATTTACTATTTACAGGCTCAAAATAACCAAGGAGAAGGAAAGATAAGAAAATAATATACAGAAGCTTTTAGAGACACAGGGAAAATACTAGCTTATACAGACTTAATTACCTACCCAGGACAGAACAAACAAAACAAACTCACGTACGCAAATGGGGAACTTGCAGGCAGGAGTGGCTGGAAAGGAGAGGAAGGTCCGGAGCTGGCAGCACGATCGGCGCATTCGGCAGCCGCCGTCCCTTCGCGGCCCTGCTCAAAACCGCCGTCCAGGCCCCAAACGGCTGTCGAGTGTTGCTGCTGGGGATGCTGCCGCTGGCGAGCAAGGTGACGAATAGCAGGCTTTTGCGCTTCCCTGGATGATCTCTGCTTTTGGACCTCACAACTCAGCTCTTGTGATAGCTCATCTCATAAAAGCTCATCTCCCTTCTCAGCTCATCTGCTTTGCACCACCACGCAGCTCAGCTCAGCCTTGGACCTTTTTGCGACTCTCTTTTGGGAACGTCCCGCGGTGGTTATATAGGCCCCGCCCCTCAACCTTCGCGAACCTCCTTGATGTTTCTCTCCACACCCTCTCCAAGTCCAACCCCTTGTTCGTGGTTGGTTGAGTGGGGCTGACTCACTCCTCCCCTCTATGACGAGGTGGGGACCCGCCTTTCTTCCCCAACCCTGCCTCGTGGTCAATGGCGGCAATTGGAGGGGATGTAATTGCCAATTTGAGGCTTGGCCATTACGAACGGGGAAATGGAGGTTTTTGGGAATGGGAATGAAGGGAATCTATCTCTCACTTGGTACAATGGAGTGTCATGTTAATGGAAGACAAGGCCTTACCCTAAAACACATAATAAGGATATAAACTACTGAACAAGGGTATTATAGTGTCCTTCAATGTGGTGTTTCATGGAATTAACTACCGGGACACCCTTTTTTACCTTTACACAACTCTGGAGGCAGGAGGCGCAGAATAGACAATAATAATAATAAAGCACACAATAAAAAAAATACCATCCTCATAACCGCAACAATATTGTTGTGGATATGAGGATTGTGTTTTTTTATTGTGTTTTTTTTTATTGCTTTATTCTGGACCCTCCTGCCTCCAGTCTGTGTATAAAGGTCAAAGGTCGTTCCGTAGTTATTTCATAAGCACTCACGTTAGCCAATCATAGATTTCCCCCTTGTTGACAGTTATTTCCTTATTCTGTGTATTAGGCTAAGGATTTGTCTTCCATTAATTGACACTCCATTGCACCGAATTCAAATAGATAGATCCCAATTCATTCCCAAAGCCCCATTCACAAAGCCTCGATTGCCAACTGCATTCGCCGCCATTGCCATGTGCTCCGTGCTCTGTGTGAACAGGAGGGGCGGGGTCGCCGGGAAGAGGCAAGCCCAGGGCACGCCACGAGGGGCGGGGCTGTTCAGCCCCATGCCCAAATAAGGGAACAAGCCCGTAGCTCGCCACGAGGGGCGCGCCGTTCGGCGCCATGTCCAAATAAGGAGGCAAGCCCGTGGCATTGCCATATAAGGTCACAGAGCACGGGGGGAGGGCGTGTCACACCGGCGCTTGAGGATGAGATATGCGTGCGAAGATACACTAGCGCAACGGCAGATGAGTCCGGAAAAAGCACACGACGTCCCCATGGCAGCACGGAGAGCGAACCATTGAGCAAGACTGAGAGAGAGAAACGTGAGGGAGTGCCTGTATTGCGGCAATAGGCCGATACCCTCTAGGCCCTATTGCCGGTCGGTGAGACGCGAGGCTGTGTTTGCCGGGTTTTCGCCTCGACCCCAAAGCGTGGATCGGAGCGCGCGCTTGGAGCCGGACCTCGACGCCTACCATCTGCCTGGACCCTCCTCTGCCGTCCCAAACCATCCCTGCCCTTTCCATCCTTCTTGTGTATGTGAGTTTGTTTTGTTTGTCTTGTCCCTGGGTTAATTAAGACTGTTAATAGGTAAGCTAACGATTTCACTGTGTCACCTGCTTTTTCCATTTCCCTGTATATAACCTTGACTGCTCCTTTTGCTTTAGTGTGTGTAAATAATAAATCCTGTTATTCCTCTGTACGTCTTCTTCTTCCTCTTCACATTCGGTCGCTTTAGAGGTTTCCATATTGAATATCTGTGGCGCGATTTTGGCCAACGTTCAGGAATCAGGTTAGTCGGGGTAACTGTTCGGGTGCGGCGGCCATCCGCTCGGCCAATCAACATCCTAGCCGCGTCCGTAACAATATATTAACTACTTATATAATTATGTGCAATTTATTGATGAATCGTTGGTAATTATTTTATTCATAATTAGAATTGTTGGCAAAGGTGATGATGTTATGGTGTAATAATATTTGATTCATGGAATTTTTATTTCCCTCCCTCCCACCCTATAAGATAGCACTCTTCCGGTGCTGATTGTTGTGAGAGCTTTTGAGTGATATTGGAAGAGCATTGTGATTGATTCTTCTGGTAGATGGATTTATTTATTTTATGTTTTCTTTTTCATCGTTCCGTGTGATTCTCATGAATAACAGGAAAATATCTCGGAAATATATCTTATAAACAAGGGGATATTAAATCAGCTCAAAGCTTAATTTTTGGCATGTGTTATGTCTTCCACAGACCTGCCAACTTTTACGACATGTTGCAGGAACGGAGCCACTTGACATCACCTGTGCCCATGCAGGAAATACTTTCAGAGTTATGGGTCCACAGGTAATGACGTGCAGGCACGTTTTAATGAAGCACACTTTATTTCCGCACATAATCACACAGCCTCATTTGTTAGTGTAAATTCCAGACCTTTTGCATTTCCCAAAAGTAGTATTTTATATATCTATAGATGTGTTGCATATGAGTGGTAATCCAATACATTTCCTAAAAAGTATAGCACCTCATTAAACCTCATAAATTTCTTACGGATCATCATCATCAACATCCCTTGTCGATTCACTGCCGGATGACGCCCTCCTGAAGACTCCTCCACAAATGTGCCATTGGCGAATCTCATCCAACTCACACTTCCAAACCTTTTGTTTTCATCTTACCATCTAACAAGAGTTCTTCTCAATTGTTTTTTGGCCTTTGGAGTCCACTCCAGTAATTTTTTGAACCCACAATGATCCATTCTTCCTATATCACCAGCCCATTGCCATTTTAGTTTATTTTATTTCATTGGTATCAATTAAGAGCTGGAATCTGTACGATACACCTGTGATGTCTTGTTTTCTATGACCAGTCCATATTCACTAGAGGTTGAAAGCTCACCTTCAGAGTATTGTAAATATGAGCTACATTCCTCGTCCATCATCTGAGAGAAGCAATATTTCAGCATTTCTAAAAGCTTCAGAAAACCCACATCCTTGGTGAAATTTTGAATGGAGGGCATGTGATTGCACGTCCTGGAGGCCTTTGTGGATACTATGAGCTGACATTAATTATGTCACTTCTAACGACTTATAAAAGGAATCCAACAAAGAAATGAGAAGTGATCAACAAATGTGGAGAAATAACGAGCACATTATTCATGCGTACAATCTATAATAGTTTTGTGTTACCATTCATAGCTTAGCATTGGGTTGATTTCAGGAGCTCTGTTACAGGAGCAGATATATATATATATATTTTTTTACAAAAGTAAACAGAAACAATAAAATATCCAATTTCTCTCACAGGGGCAAAGAAAAACAACGAGTGCTTTTGTGGTTCTACCTTTCCAAAGCATTATTCAAATGTCCGTCCATTTTGTGTCTGAAACATCTTGATTGTTTTTCAATTTATTTATTTATTTTTTATATACAAGATCGAGGCTCGTGTAAGAGCTAACATCAATCACAAAAAAATAAAAATAATAAAACGGACACACAAAATATACAAAAAAGGGAGCGGGAAACAAGATGGGGGGAGAGAGGGAAGCACACAAGCACAACAGCAGAGAACAGGGACAACGGAAGATCTGTGGGAGGGAGAGAGCTTGGGGGGAGGAGGCATGGGAAGGTGAGGGGGTGGGAAGTATAAAACATTACTCATGATCCACCAGCCTGGTGTTGGTTTAACGATTATGGTGCAGGCTTAATATCTCAGGGCATTGAGTTTGAGTCCCTGTTTGCCATTGAATTAACACTAGGTGGGTTGACTCAACCTGTCATCGCTCTGAGGTCGGCAAAATGATTACCAGCTTACTGGAAACAGGGTACTGCATCAGCGGCACTGCCGTGTTTCCAGAAAATGATGCAACCAGCAGCTACAGGCTGCGTATGAAATAATAATTTGTATTTTGACAAATGCGATAGAGTAAGGATTGCTAAAGGTTCAACAAAAAGTCACATACATTCGATTTGTATTTTGCTTATTGTCGTCAAAAATGTTTTATAATTAAAAACGAATATTAACTAGAATGACTCTCAGTAGAGATCAAACCTCCGCCAGGTGAACAGTTTACGTTTTGTATCCCAGAGTAGACCAGAAAGTCACAATACAGAATCACATTTAATCAAAATCATCCGTCCACAACCTTTTGAGATGTCCTGCTTTGTATCGTTTTTAGCCCGATCTCCCAATGGTGAAGATTCACTTAAAAATTCTAGTAGCCGGATCCAGATCCGGATGTTCACCAATATTGAATCGATTCTTCCTTGTCACACACACAACCTGTTCAACAAGTTTCGTCCAAATCCATCCATAACTTTTTGAGATATCCTTCTATATGTTGCTTTCAGCCCTATCACTCAATGGTGAAGAATCACTTAAAAATCAAATAATTCTCATATTCGAATCCGGATCTTCACCAAAATCTAATCATTTCGTCCTTGTCACATACGCTACATCTCTACCAAATTTCGTCCGAATCCGTCCACAACGTTTTAAGATATCTTGTTTTCAAACAAACAGACCAACAGGAGTGAAAACAAAACCTCCATCCACGTTTGGTGGTGGAGGTAAACATATGCAACAACCCGCGACAACATCTGGTCACAGGCCAAGTGGGAAATACACATTTAAAGCACTCTTAAAAGATGAACATCGTGATTGGGAAACAAACATTTAATGTGCTATTAAATGTTTTTACATGATACCTGTCATCTATGTTATCACCCCCCCCCCCCCCCCCATACCACCCACCCACAGTTATATCAGAACGAGCTGATCTTTCACATGGTCTCAGATTCGTTAACCCCAATATGGGGCCGTTCAAAAATTATATAACGCTATTTTGGTAATTTGCATAACATAGTGCTTGCTTAAGTAACGTAACAGTTGATTTCCATGTATTCTGATGTACCGTGTGTTCTGCCGGGCTTGATTAAACCTAACTTATTATTCGACATATGATTAGATTTTATTCAGAAGTCCCTCATCGTGAATAACATTAACCCAAACAAAGGCAATGGAAATGTGATGCAACAAACCCAGGCAGTGTATAATCAGCAGAGGCCTAAAGGCCTGTGTTCGGCACACCAGAAAACAAAGATGGCGGCCATATAATTTTGTCTGGGTGTTTTGGTGGGTGGAGTCAAGAGACAGATGCGTGTGTGGTCTGGAAACTCTCCGACCAATAGGTGCACATTTCCAAAATCGACCTCCAATCCCAGCAACAACAAAAGCAACGTGAATGCTCTTGTCGACATGCGACATGTCACAGGTAAGAATGACAATTAAACAATGACAAAAGGTTATTTTGTACTTGGAAAGGCTTGTTCGGTAACGTGTAACTACACAAAACAATGACTAAGACTATGTGGAATTATCAATAAGTTCATGATATAAAGTCACTGATCATTACGAATCCCACTTTTTTACTTTCTCTCCCAAAATCCTGAATTGGTCTCAAGTTTATATATTTCTCTAACAATTAATTTTCACTAAAAACATTCCTGATGAATGATGATGCTTCTTCTATCTCTGGCTCTGGTTTTTTTTTATCAACTTTGCTGTGTTCCATGTTCGGTAACGTGTAACTACACAAAACAATGACTAAGACTATGTGGAATTATCAATAACTAGGGCATGCCCGTACTATATATATATCTAAAATTATATCCCCCCCCCTCTATTTACATGAAATGGTTTGGTCCATTCGCAAAGCCAAAGCGAACGGCTTGCGAGTACGGTGACAATCCCCCCCCTCTATTTACATGAAATGGTTTGGTCCATTCGCAAAGCCAAAGCGAACGGCTTGCGAGTACGGTAGAACCCCCCCCTCTATTTACATGAAATGGTTTGGTCCATTCGCAAAGCCAAAGCGAACGGCGAACGGCTAAATCGCCATAGCTCGGTAACTACTTCTCCGATTAATATGAAACCTTGAAAAGGCACATCCTCAGGTCCCCAGCAATATACCTGGCAAGTTTCAAGTATATCGGACCCGTGGTTGTCGAGAAACAGCGGTCACAGACACACAGACACACACACACACACACACACACACACACAGACACACACACATACACACAGAGATTACTGGAATTATAGATAGATTAGCTCAGACTCCGGCTTCACACCCGATTAGTAAGATCAATAACAACAACAACAACAACAACATGATAGGCTAACCTCCGCTCTAGCAGGGAAAATGGCCTTAAAATACATGTTGTGTTGTTGTTGTTGTTGTTGTGTTCCATGATAAATATTGAGATTAAAAGTTGAATGCGTCTTCCCACATTATACAGTTGTATTTTCTTGTTGATAACAGTGAATAATGTTCCCAACTTTGCAGAAATAGTTTGGTGCTTGGTAATCTATTAAAAAGATAACTTTGCTCTCTAAATCCTGGGCAGATCACATCTGCGGCTCAGACCCTGGCTTCACATCCGAGTAGTAAGATCGCATGTGAGAATCTGGAGGTGTTCTGCGAGGCCTGGGAAGCACAACTAGTGGACATGCATCTGTTGCTCAAGGAAATCAAGGATTTGTCTCATGGGCGGAAAGGTCAGATGTGTGTCTTACTTTGTGATTGCTGGAAAAAATGTTTTGATGGAAAAAATGATGGAAAAAAAGATGAAAAAAAATCTTTAAAGCAGAACGAGATATTTTAATCAAGCAAAATGATAATTATCCAGGCCATTGTAGTTTTGCATGTTGTGGCTTCATGTCAGGTACTTGAGTATTCCGATTATCCCATCTGGGGATTTGTCTCTTTGTCAGCAGGTTAATTGGACGAGGGCAGCTAGATTTGCCTAAATTGCTAGCATTTCTGGAAGTGGGAGGGAGGGGGGGGGGATGCGAGTGGGAGGAGGGGCATTAAGTGGGGGGACGTTTTGGAGGTGGGGGGGAGGGCAAATAACAAGCTGCAGATGAAGGCCTTGCAGGTAGATGTATGTTCAGGTGTGCCAATGAAAGACTGTACGATGGAGGATACCCAGTTGGGACAGCCTTCGGAGACCAACTTACATATGTGGTTTGCCAAATAAAGATCATGACTGATGGTGAGGCCCAAAGCTTAGAGTGACTGAACTACTTCAAGAGGATTGTGAAGGCACACACATGTAATACAATGATGTCCTTCATTTCCTTTTTATTTGCCTCCCTCCCTCAATTTCTACCCTCTCTCTCTCTTCCTTCTTTTTTTTTTCATTCCCCTCTCTCCAATCTTTTCATTCATTCATTCATTATTCATTGTTTTTTTATGATGTATTGTGGGTCTGGGGAGAGGGGCAAGGGGTTTCTTTCGGAAAGACAAAGTGAAAGTGTGTGATTTGTCAGAATTGAAAGACATTCCAAGTGTTGGACCAGCTCGTGATTCTATAAAGATCATCAGAGAGGAAAGAGGCTGCTGCTTGTCTTTCGGAAGGATGAGCGATCTCACAGTAGATGGTGGAGTCATCAGCAAAGAGAAAGAGGATTTTCTCGAGAGTCAGAAAAATCGTTGATGATGGTGAATAGGACTAGGCCCAATCACTGCCTTGGGGCACTCCATCCTTGACAGGGAGAGGAAGTGTGTGGATCCTGTCGAGCCATAGGCAGATAATTTAGAGAGCAGGGCGGTATGTCATAATGTATCGAATTCTCAAGAGATGTCTAGAGAAATGGCCCTGATCTCATGTCTGACATAGAAGGCCGCCATCCATTATTGGGAGAGCAGAAGCAGCATGCCCATTGCCCAGGGTAGAGTGAGTGGGTCTGAATCTGAACTCATGATCTGAGATTGTGCTGTTGGAGAAAATATAGGTTTTGACGTCAATTGCAATGTGATGAATTTCATGACCTTGATGATGAGTGATGGTAAGCTGATAGGACTGTCGTGAAGAGGAACAGTTTCTGCATCATGTTTATCTAAGACAAACGTATTGGAGCAAGAACAGGCGACATTAGCAGGAAAGTTGGTCATGACAAAGTTCAGAATGTAGGATTTGCCATTGGCAGAAATCCGGGTCAGAAAGTTAACAGATTGAGTCAAGACCATGGAGCGAGTCATGGAAGTCCTTTCCTGCAGTGCATTAGCTGGTGAGAGGTACCAGCACCCAGCAATTAAAAGTTATTCCTTGCTGACTGAGAGAGATGTAAATGGAGGTGTCACTGTCAGGAGGATGATACAACACAAACTGTCAGGACCAAACAAGAGGTTGGAGTGAAGGGGAAGTCCCACCCAAAGGTTCTGTGGACACAGACAGTGAGAAATGAAGTTCTCGATGTAAATTGTAACCCTGTTCCAGGGATGGCATCCGGTTCTGTCGATCGGGAGAAGACAATAGCTAGGGAGAGACAATAACAATTCAAGGATGTCCTGTGTGGGAATGATTATGTTAAGCAGAATATGTGTAGTTTATCAGCAGCAGCCTATATTGAGAGATATGTTATGTTGGAATGGAGTTATTGGATGTTGAAGGTCCACGCAGTTAGGAATGGGAAAAGGTGTGTTGGCAGACTTCAGGAATGTGGAGGTGGGTAACTTTGAAAATGGTGGGACAACGGGGAATCTGGGAAGGCGTGGGGCAAGGGAGAAGATACGAGGGTGTGGGTGAGCAGGAAGATGGGAGGCGGTGGGATGAGGCAGATGATGTGAAGAGGTGGTTTGAAGGGGCAGTATGAGAGGGTAGCTGGTTGTGGCAGGGTGAGGATGGAAACAGAAGGGGGGGGGGGGCATGAGCTTGAGGGGATGCTGAATTGGGGGTAGAGAGAAGGAGTGGGGCTGGGAGGATGTGCGTATGTGAGATATGATGAGGGAGACCTTACTGACATGGAGGGATTGGACGCCATTAATGGATCTGAAGGTTGATGGTCGTGTGCAGATAACCTCTGCAGACTGGACTTCCCATGATCCCCAATTCAGATACATGAAGACAGACATCACAAGAGACGTGAAATTAGGGGTTATTGAAGGCAAGTCGGAAAGCCATGCTGTAGATAGGAGGGACGGTCAATGGACATTTGTGACTTCCACAGCTTTGGGAAGGAAAGTGAAGAAGAAGAGAAATCTAAATGAAGAAGAACTAATGGGTATTTCAGTTGGAGAGATAAGGGGAATGAAGCATTTTAAATGTTAAACTTTTTATAGGAAGAAGCAAATTATTAAATTTAATAAGGAGGAATGTTATTCCAATTAAAAGTATTGAGGATTGAAGGGATAAAGAATGAATGGTGAGATATAACAGGTAGAATGAATTTGTGGTTTTTGAAGTGAAATGTGTTTTGTTTTATTTTGTTTAGTTTTTGAAGTGAAGAGGTGGAAATTAAATAAAGTTGAGCATGACAGCAGAACACTTAGTATAAATAAAGCTTAATGAGGCATGTGCCAGGGAAGAGACAGAATGGGCACGATGGCTATATCTGAGGCCTTGCGGAATAGGTCAGTCATCACAAGGATACAAGTTCGATAACCTCAACAAGGTAGAGGAAAACACGGAAACATGGATGAAAACACAACTAACAACACGGTGATGAAACAATACAGAAAGATGCGACGGATCAGGTCCGGACAACTAAGCTTTGATGAACTGTACGTACCCGGCACGTATGATGCCATGTCCAACAAACTCGGGGATTCCTTCCGCACAACTTCCGCACACCTTTATTGTAACGCTCCAGGTGCCACAATGGACTGGGCAATGCTGTGCGTTATCTCACACTGTGGAAAGCTTCCTCTGTGAAGAACAAGAAGTGAGAAGTTGTTCATCATGTTGACCGATTCGGTTATTGGGAAAGTCCTAACTGACCCCTTCCCATTTTCCCAACCTTACGGCCATATCATGGTCTGGATGACCAGGCTCGCCCAGGCCAAACCGTCAAAAGACCACTGACCATATAAAGCTTTACCAGGCTAATTGATGCCCTACAGGAAGTACAATTATGACGTCAGACAGCGTGAATGTTTGCCTAGGAGTTCCCAACTTCATTCCTTTCTCACACTGAAGGAACCGCATTCCAAATATTTATATCCTTCAATAATACCTGGTGTTGGCTTAGCGGATAGGGTGCCGGTCATTTGGACATATGAGAAGGTGATATTAAGAATTATGATGTCCATGAGTCTCACCTGGGGTTGATTTCCAACCCTAATACAAACTGTTGGACCGGTGCTTTGCAGGTAGCGTGCTGCATCAATCATCGGATGAGTTTGCCCTCATCATTTGCTGTCCGACAGACATTAAAGATCCCATGATGTCCTTAAACTGTTGATGAGTTGTTGCCACCAACTGGCCAAATTACAAATTCCTGCTCCATTGTGAAGGGCCACTGCCTTGAGTAACACAGCCGGACCTCAATAATGATGCAACAAGCAGGCCAAGATCGTATTTTAAATTGCTAAGATAAATCAAATTGTAGTTTGTTTATTGATGACGTTCTCAGCATCTGATTAAACAGATGAATCTCAATACTCAATCTGATGAGTAATGATTTTGCCACCGGTATGGATTTCTATTTGAACACTTCGACAAGATTGCTACATTTGTCACATCATAAATCACATGTTAGATGAAAGTGTTGAGCGATGAAAAATGTATGATATGTCATGGATGTTCCTCGCAGGTGACAAGCGAAAGTATCAGTCACTGCCTCACAGTGCGGTGAGTAATGATGCACACCTACCCTTATTCAATCATCAAAAAATTTTTAAGGCATTTCTACCTTAATTTTCTTTGAATAATTTAAATCCATTCTAAAAATTCCAGTTTTCCTTGAATAATTTGAATCCATTCCAAAAATTCCAGAAAAGGTCATTTCCAAAGAACATCGATGCGGTTATTGACACAATGTTAATGATCTAAATAAATCACATCTGTTGTTCCATGAAACTGTCTTAACAAATAAATCTCCATGTGTCAAAAATTCCCATGAGAAATGACTCGAGTTCCAGGACACTGTGTTGTTATTCTCATTTTTTGCTTATGATGACACGTTAAGATGGCACCATCTGCTGGAATTCACCTGTGTTGGTGCTAAAGATCCCATGCTACCGTTTGAAAGGGGCACTCTGTGTGCGTGCCATACATGTGCTGAATCTTGAGTTCCGATCGTGATCTACTGCCTTTCCTGCTGACAAGCCAATGGCAAATCGCCAGGTTTATTATTTGCTCAGAGTCAGGAAGCTGCTTTGGCAGCAATTGGACATAACTCCTGCAGATTTATGATGTTAATCCAAATATGGTATTGCAATCAGAGATGAGATAAACATAGGATTAAATTAATAAAGATGTATTTCAATACAAAGACTTGTAATGAATGGTGAGAGTAATTAATCAGTAACAGAAGAATGTTATGAAACTCTCCACACTCACACTCTCCACACTCTCCACAGATTGAACTCTCAAAGCTGTCTCCTTCCTCCAAATCCTGGTGGCGTCTGGTCAAATCCGTTTCTGGTGTTTGTTCCCCCCTCCATCCCCTCCCTTACCTCAAATGGCTACACAGTTGACACCGCACGTGACAAAGCCGAATGCCTCAACTCTGTGTTTGCCTCCAAATCTTGTGTCCCAAACCCATCTCTCTCTGTTCCCACCTTTCCCAGTCGAACCCAACTGCTCCTGGACTCTGTGTCCATCTCTCCTGACAAGGTGGAGAAGTTTTTGTCAAACCTCGACTCCAATTCTGCAACTGGACCAGACGGCATCAGCCCACCGGTCCTAAAATCCAGCTCTGCCGCTCTATCTCACCCTCTCTCTGTTCTTTTCACCCTCTCTTTTGCTCAAGGTCATCTGCCAGCATCTTCAAAATCAGCAAACATTACCGCTTTACACAAAAAAGGTGAAAAAACAGATCCTTGCAACGACAGACCAATCGGCCTGCTTCCAATTATCAGCAAAGTCATGGAATCCATCATTGCTTCGGATATCAAATCCTTCCTCTTCTGCAATGGCTTGATCTCTGATCATCAATTTGGATTCAGACCAGGTCATTCTACTCTGGACATGTTGCTTCTGCTGTCTCAACAATGGATGGAGGTCCTCAATGCCAAACAGGAAATCAGAGCTGTCTCACTTGACATATCATGTGCCTTCGGTACGGTCTGGCACCCAGCTCTGTTCCCCAAACTCTCCTCCTATGGTATCCATGGAAATCTCCACTCATGGCTTGCGGACTTCCTCTCTGGTCGTAGGCAACGTGTCACCCTGAATGGATTTCTCTCATCTCCCCTCCTGTTCTGGCTGGAGTTCCCCAAGGTAGTGTTCTGGGCCCTGTGCTATTTCTGGTCTTCATCAATGATCTCTCCGACTCTGGAAAATCCTCTCTATCTCTTTGCTGATGACTCCACTATCTGCCACTCCATTCCTCATCCCTCAGATCGGCAGTCTGCAGCCTCCTCACTCTCTGCAGACCTGGACAAAATCACAGACTAGTCAAACAAGTGGAACATGTCTTTCAATCCTGACAAATCTCACACTCTTACGATGTCTCTCCGAAAAGATCGACTGGACAACCCTCCCATCTACTTTCTCAACAATTCTCTCCAAGAAGTTCTGTCGCTCAAGCTTTTGGGTCTCACTATCTGCCATGATCTTTCTTGGGAAAACCACATTTCCAAGCTGGCCTCCAAAGCCAGTCGCCAACTGGGCATCCTCCGTCATGCGAAGTCCTTCCTTGGCACACCTGAGCTCCTCACCACATACAAGGCTTTCATCCGCAGCTCAATGGAATACTGTTCCCCCCTCTGGGCCGGTGCTCCTGCCTCACACCTAGCTCGGCTTCACGCTGTTGAAACCAAAGCTTTCAGAATCATTGGAATCTCCTGCGATGAAGCTACCTCCGAGGGCCTTTCACTCACTCACCGCAGGCAGGTTGGTGGTCTTTCTGTCTTCTACCGACTCCTCTCCGGCCTTGCTCCCCCAGCTCTCTCTGTGCTCTGTCCCCCTAATATTCCTTCAGGTCGCACAAGATCTGCCTGCAACCCTCTTATGGTTAAACTGCCAAAATCTAGGCTCTCTGCTCACCTTCACTCTTTCATTCCCCTTTTCTCCCACCTCTGGAACAAACTCCCCCACTTACTTCAATCCCACTCCTCCCTCCAGGTCTTTAAAACAGTTGTTCACCACCATCTCTTATCTTCCCCCATCCAAAACCTTGATCTTTTCTAACCCCGCTAATTCAGCCCAGATACACTTTTTTGAAATTCCAACTTCTTTCCTGGAAGTCCTTGCAGTGTTCATATGTTTTATACCTCTCCCACCTCCCCTCAAGCCCTCCCCCTCCCACAGTTCTCTCCATGTCCCTGCTCTCAAATGTTGTTTGTGTCCTTCCCCCTCTCTCCCCATCTTGTCTACCGCTCCCATTATTTTTGTGTTTTATGTGTCGGTTTGCCTTTTTGTGTGATTAATGTTAGCTCTTTCACGAGCCTCGATCTTGTATCGAAAAAAAAAAAAAAACCCCCCCAAAAAAACTTTTTTTTGGACACAATGCTGAAGCCCGATGCTCGTGGAGGGGCGAGAACACAAGATGGAAGAGGATGTAACAGAACAAAAGAAACAGGAGAAACAGAGGGGGATACCCACCAACAGCAGGTTTGAGGGACAAAATAGAGGAAGACTTGGAGAAATAAGGGATGTGGAGAATGAAGGGTAAGGAAGGATGGCACAAAGTGGACAAGATGCATGGATGCAGAAGCAAACTCTCAGGAAGGAAGGAAACACTAGAAACTTGGAAGAAGGTTGGATTTGGGACGGTTAATGGGGGTAGATAAGATCGTGGTTTTGGATTGGGGATGATCTGAGATGGTGGTGAAGACCTGTCATGAAGACCTGGAGGGAAAACTGAGATTGAAGAGATTGTGGAATTTGGTTCCACAGGAAAATATAGAGGAAAAATTGAGTGGAGGAGAGCAATGATTCTGGATTTTGGGAGTTTCACCACAAGGGGGTTGCTGGTTAACCACATACGCAAGGCATGAAACGTGGGAATGGGGCTGCGGGGCGAGGGGGGACAGTGTGCGGAAAGAGCAGAAGGTACAAGACCAGAAAGGAGGTGGTACAAGACAATTAGACCACTGACATGTCTGCGATGGGAAAGTGATAAGCCCATAGACTCAGCTTCATCACAGTAGATTCCAATAATCTTAAAGGCCATGATTTCCGTGGCGTCAAGCCGAGCAATATGTAAGGCAAGGAATCCCACCCAGAGGGGTGAGCAGTGCTCCATCATGCGGCGCATGAAGACCTTGTAGGTAGATAGGTGTTCACATGTGCCAGGGAAAGACTTGTATGATGCAAGATGCCCAGACCATGACTGGCTTTGGAGGCCAACTTCTAAAATGTGGGTTGTCCATGAAAGATCATGGCTGACAGTGAGATCCCAGACCAGGAGTTTGTCCAACAATGTGGTTTGTCCAACATTTCACACACCGCCACAGAATAACGGGCTTGTTTTAACTGAGGATAATGGCTGTACCTGAGCTGCTGTGTTGTCATGATTTACACCAATCATAATACTAACATTTCTTTTGCACAAATTTATTTGAAATATACGTGATATTACATTTTTAGAAACAAATGAAGTTGAAGATTGAAGTTGGAAAAAAAAAACTTTTTCAAAAAATAGATTATGATTATGATTAGATTATGACAAAAGTTGGTGGATGATTTGGGTAGGTGACAAGAACAAGCCGATTCGATTTTGGTTCAGGCCCAATCCAGATCCGACCTATACATGGGATACATATTGCGGAGGTATTGCATGTGCTCTACCGAGTGCCGTTCTAGTTTCTGTAAGTGATGTTGTTTTGTGTGCTTCCTGGCCATGCTTCTTATACACATTTTTATTAAAATTCATTATTCATTATCCCTGTGGTTTCTGGGATCGATCGCCTCTCTGTGTGCAAGCAAAATTACCAGCTGGCACAGGCGAGTTACGATCTCGGCATTTGCAACCAAATTGAGGACCATAACCTTTACCAGAGCCGACATTTGGTGATTTGTAATTTAAATTAAAGCCTCTGCGTGGAGGCCATCTTGCAGAGTATGAACTCCAGCCAGACTCTCTTTGGGTCAGGTAGGATTCGACCAGGTGAACAATACAATAGCATACACGCATAAGGATAATATCAGAACATCATTACCCTCTTTTGCTTTCCTCAATCCTGCTCCCCATCTCCTACAAGCCTTTTTGGGGGTTTGGCCAATTTGATATTCTCATCTCAGCACTTGGTCTATAATACCTTGACCCCAGGTTCAAATCCATAATACTGTGTTGGATTTGTCCAGTGTCTCGTTAGGTCTATATACTGTACTTCAAGCAAGAGTGCACCGATACCTCCCAATGTCCTTTTTTTACATAGAATACGTGGGCAATCTCATGATTGATGATTGTTCAATTGATTATTCAATTGCAAAAAGTGATTCACATTTATTTTAAATATTGATTTCAATATATTAACTTTTGATTTTGTTTTATTATTATGCGTTCCCTTATTGCTTCGACTCACAATGTGAATTTTTTATCAAAATTAACTTTGTGTGTGTGTGTGTGTGTGTGTGTGTGTGTGTGTGTGTGTGTGTCCCACTCCCCCCCGTGTGTGTGTGGCCCACTCCCCCTTGTGTGTGTGTGTGTGTGTGTGTGTGTGTGTGTGTGTGTGTATATGTGTGTCACAGGGGTGCCGCCAGGGATTTTGGGCCCCATGAAAAGATATCACAATGGGCCCCTATGAAGCACGTGCGCACATTTTTACCTAATGTTCTCATAATTTTTAGGGCCCCTGTCAGTGCAGGGCCCTTGGAATCATCCTAACTTCCCCCCCCCCCTTACGGCGCCCGTGTGTGTGTGTGTGTGTGTGTGTGTGTGTGTGTGTGTGTGTGTGTGTGTGTGTGTGTGTGTGTGTGTGTATGTGTGTGTGTTAATGTGTGTTAACAATTTAAATAAAGTTAAATATGGGATGTTGTAAAATTAACATCATTTACAACAATCCTTTAAATTATTTAAGTTTAGGAACAACCCATACTGTACAATTAATTAATTAAGTGTGTGTGTGTGTGTGTGTGTGTGTGTGTGTGTGTGTGTGTGTGTGAGTGAAAGAGAGGGATAGAATTGTAAGGAACAGAAATGAAAAAACAGATGTGTGTGTGTGTGTGTGTGTGTGTGTGTGTGTGTGTGTGTGTGTGTGTGTGTGTATGTGTGTGTGTGTGTGTGGTACCAGTCTATCAAATTAGACATCAGCTTGTGATATAAAGCAGACAATATCATTAATACTTGTAATTTTCCGTGTAATTATCTCAATAATTGGAATGGACAAGTTGCTTTCCAACGGAACAGCATTCATGACTTTGGTCGCCACCGGCCATCGACCATATGTTGTCAAAGAAACGGGTGTTTTTTTTTTAGGTTGAAGGCTCCAGTCACAGACTGTATAGTCCTCATCGAGGCCAGGCCTTAAATAAAAGAGCTGCATTGATAGAAAAGAGAAGAAAGAGACAATAGTCTTAGAGTTTTTGAGGAATTAAAAAAATCTGCTTTTTGAAAAGTGGGAGCTCGTAAATGTTTGTAAATACATGGGAAGGTAAAGAGTTCCACAATTTGGCAGTGGAGGGGAAGAAACGAGCATGATAATGACCCACCCTTGAGGTGCCAATGGCCACACAATAATCATGATCGTGTCTTGTCGAGTATTCTGTGGTGTCGCTAATGGCGGAGGTGCACAAGCAGCAAGTTCTTGGGAACATAAACTGAAGTAATATCTGTAGAAGAGAAAGAGCCAACTTTGTGGCATAATTCGAGCAGGTCGAGTTTTGAGGTCAGATTGGGAGAGTTGATAAGTCGGATTACTTTGGATTTAATTCTGTCGAGTAAATATGTGAAGCTGGAACCTCCCCAGATGTGAGAGCAGTACTCTATACAAGGACGAATCAATCCTTTATATAGTTGAAACAACCGATGAGAGGAGAAGAATCTTCAACATCTGGATAGGATTCCTAGTTTCTTCAAGGCAGACTTAGCTCTTTGTGTAATGTGTGGATTCCAGGACAAAATTGTTGTTATGGTAATACCTAGTAGGTTTATTGTGTCACATGGTGTAATTGTGGAGCTTTCAAAGGAGATTGGAGAGTTGAGAGGAGTTTTAGAGAGAGATGGGAAGAAATTGAGTTTTAGAAGCGTTGAACTTAACCTCGTTACATTTGCCTCACTGGGAAATCTTGGCCAAATCCGAATTTAAAGAGTTGGCTGTGATCAAACAAGATGTCGGTAGATCGAGTGAGGGAAGATGGAGCAAATGGGAAAAACATGGAGGAATGTAATGTCGAGTCATCAGCATACGAGTTCATTTGGTTCTTTGTAGAAGAAAGAAGGTCATTGATAAAAAGAAGGAAGAGTTTTTGGAATACACAATTTACTCTTAAAATGTGGAAAATGTAGAAAGTGAATGCCACAGATGCAAAATCAAATTGGTGTTTTTATCTGACTGGTACACCCACTCCCTATGGGAGCAGTCGGAAGGGTCATGCTATTATCCTCTCTGGAGTATAAAGATTACAGCAGATCTCAGCTTGGGTCCGTCAGTTTGTGGTTGACGCAGGTATATAATGTCTCAAGAACGACGGGTTTCCTCCCTTACAGTTAGTGTTAAACAGCTATAGCGACTATTTCAAAAGATAATCCAATGTGCTTGTGGTTTATAACATTTTTACTTCCAGTAGGGATGCCCTACCAAATGCCATGATAAGCTATTTATACATGTTATCAGGCGTTTGTCCAAGGAGAAAAAAACCCTTTGGGAGGGGGATAGTATTAGTATGAATGTTGTTTTATAATAACATTGGTATTATGCTGTTATATTTAGTATTGTTATGACTTTTGTTATTACAAGCGGCCTTGGAAAAATGCCATGATTAAGGTGTCTTAACATGAATATACACCTTAGCATGGATTTTGCCTCAAGGTGGGAAACCCCCTTGAATAGGGGAAGTAGGGGGAGGAATGAGGTCGCTGCAACCTCCATCATGTGACCCTTAGTCCGCATGTCAGCTTTGGTTTAGATTGGATAAGTAACGACCGAATGTATCGAATGTATCGTGGTCAGACAGACAGACTATGCCGCTGTTAGACTTTCGGTCTTGTTTTTCTTGTAAAGTTTGGTTATTTCTGCCACTCCTCGACCAGGTATCACGACACCTCTGTGAGAAGCCTCTGTTTTTCAATAATTCAACGATATTTTAAGTATTGGAAAAACGGAACCTTGATGTGGAAGATTATAACCAAATTCTACATGAAGGGACATCTCTTTGTTTTATAACTTAGAGAGAAAACAAAACAAGATTTCAACACACATAAACACACATAAACACATACACACACATACACATATACACACATATATACACAAATATACACATACAAACACACATATATATACACACACATATACACATACACAAACAAACACACACACACACACACACACACACACACACACACTCACTCACTCACTCACTCTCTCGCTCGCTCACTCACTCACTCACTCAGTAACTCACTCACATACACACACACACGCACACACACATACACACATACACACCACATACATACACACACATAGACACACATAGACACATACACAGATGCACACATAAACACACACACACACACACACACACACACACACACACACACACACACACACATACACATCCACACCACACACACACATAGACACATACGCACACATAAACATACACACACATACATGCACACATACACTGAGCACACATAAACACACACACATACACGCATGCACACACACACACACACACACACACACACACACACACACACACACACACACACACACACACACACACACACACACACACTGTTACGGTTTGTGACCTTTTTCTTCTTCTCTCCCCCACACCCCCCTGTGAGTTAGACTAAGTGGTTTGGTCCATGTGTATAAAGCCTATGATTGGCTGTGAGGTGGGAGAGTGGCTCGGAATGTGATTCAGAGGAGTGAGTGGCCATTTTGGAGGAGGGCTTATGGCAGAGTGCTTTTTCGGGGGTTGTAGAGTGTCCAGCTGCAATCTCTCCACCTGAAGGGTGACGTTGATCGAACTCTAGCTGCCTACCACTGGGGCCTGCTTTGGGGCCTACTCGTGGACTTGCCTACTCCTACTCTCTCGTGCTGGGCCTGCCTTGGGGCCTACTGTTGGGTCTGCCCTGGAGCCTACTCTTGGACTTGCCTACTCCTACCCTCTCACCGCTCGTGCTGGGCCTACCTTGGGGCCTACTGTTGGGCCTGCCCTGGGGCCTACTGTTGGGCCTGCCTTGGGGCCTACTCGTGGACATGCCTACTCCTACCCTCTCGTGCTGGGCCTACTGTTGGGCCTGTCCTGGGGCCTACTGTTGGGCCTGCCTTGAAGCCTACTCGTGGACTGGCCTACTCTTGGACCTGCCTACTCTTGGACCGGCCTACTCTTGGACCGGCCTACTCTTGGACCGGCCTACTCTTGGACCGGCCTACTCTTGGACCGGCCTACTCTTGGACCGGCCTATTCGGGTTTTTCCCTCTTTTCTCCCTTCTTGGTTTTATGTGTGGGACGAGATTTTCATGTGATAATCCATAAATAAAGACAGTGTGATTGAAGGCTTGGCTTGGTGTGCTTCAGGCCGTAACAACATACACACACACACACACACACACACACACACACACACACACACACACATACACACATACTGACCATTTTCCATCACAAGTTATTTCCAGATACACATTGAGTACCGACGGTGCCATCTGGTGGTGGTTCTTTTGTCTCCCTCATGATCTGGGCGTCTTTGTGTGAAAACTTCCTCCCAAGGTGATGTCACCCCATGGCAATGGGGTATACCATGTAACATTTAAAAATGTTTGGTATGACTCAGGGAGTCGTGGATCCTTTACAATTGTTGAGTCTGTAACATCATTGCGATGTGACTGCCAGTATAATGCAATTAGAGATGTCAACTTTGACACTTTTTGTGGATCTTCCCTTGGAAGCCAAAAGCAGATTTAAACCGATCTTCACAGAACTTCACCAAATGGTAGGGTTGATGGTCCGACAGAATCCTATTTATTTTTAAGGTCAACATAGGCCAAAGGTCAGCAACCACTTATTTCAAATTTCTAAAATCCTCAATTTCATCCGATTGACTTGAAATTTGAATAGGATTTTCATTTCAGCTAACTGAATTCAACCACCAACAATTTTTTTTAGGTCAACATAGGTCACAAGGTCAAAATAGGCCAAAGGTCAACCACACTTCTCAAATTTCTAAAATCCTCAATTTCAGCCGATTGACTTGAAATTTGATTAGGATTTTCATAGCAGCTAACTGAATTCAACCACCAACTATTTTTGAGATCGACATTGGCCAAAAGGTCAACAGGGTCAGGAACTGGGTCAGCAATCCTCAATTTTTATCTGATTGAGTTGATATTTGAATAGGATTTGCATATCAGCGAACTGAATTTAACCACCAACTATTTTTGAGCTCAACATAGGCCAAAAGG
Source organism: Myxine glutinosa (assembly GCF_964187855.1). Lineage (NCBI taxonomy): Eukaryota > Metazoa > Chordata > Myxini > Myxiniformes > Myxinidae > Myxine > Myxine glutinosa. The sequence goes on from NC_136267.1 coordinate 178,408,799, forward strand.
TCAACATGGCCAAAGTTCAACAACTTTTCAAATTACTAAAATCCTTAATTTCCATCCGATTTACTTCAAAACTGAATATGATGTGCATATCAGCTTACTGAAACTAACCACCAACTATTTTTGAGGTCAACATCCTCCAAAATGTCAACAGGCCAAATTTCTAAAATTGTCAATTTTCATCCGATTAACTTAAAATTTGAAGACTATTTGCATATCAGGTTACTGAATTCAACCACTAATATATATTTTTTGAGGTCAAAAGGATGGCTCTACTGAGTACCATTCTACTTTGTTCTGTTTTGCCAAGTGTCGAATCAAAGTCGCTCCATGAGTGATTTTTCATTTGTTTGGTTGTGACCAGGATATCTTATCAAGTTATGGGCAGATTCAGATGGAACTTGGTGTACATGTTGGATATGTGACAAGGAAGAGATTATTTGATTTTGGTGAAGTTAAAGATCGGGATTCAGATACTAGAATTTCAAAAGTGATTATTCACCATTGAGATTTTGGGGCGAAAACGATTTATAGCAGGATATCTCAAAAAGTTGTGGACGGATTTTGACAAAACTAGGTGGATGAGTTGGGTAGGTGACAAGAACAAGCCGATTAGATTTTGGTTCAGGTACAAATCCAGATCTGGCCTATCAGTGGGATACAAAACGTTACCTGTTCCCCTGGCGGAGGTATGTTCTCTACCGAGTGTCGTTCTAGTTATAGGTTGTGTTGATCTGTGTTGGCAGACAGGTAGACCGATGGATGGAATCAACATGGCATTGATCGAGGAGTGATAACTGCCTTGGGAAGCGATGAAAAACTGATGTTTCGGGTGATAACCCTTCGTTGGAGTAAAATACCACGGTTAGGGAAAACCTGTGTGTATGATATTCAGCCGTGACCGATTCTGAACTCCTAAAATTTTCAGAAAATTCGGAAAAAAAAATCAAAAAATTCGAAAAGCTACAATAAACTAAGATGCATCTTACTATAATTCACCAAATGTCTGTCCGTCTGTCTGTCTGTCCGTCTTTTCCCAGATACCGCAAAAACGGCTGAACGGATCGCAACAAAATTTTGGGTGGGTTATCCTGGGACCCCCTGGAGTAAAATAGGCTATATTGTTTTTCCATTTTCCCCCCCAATTTTTCCAATTTCCATTTTTTTCAATTTTCCAGTTTTTCCAAACACGATGGAATAATATTTACCGATATGAACAGTGATGTGGCTTTTATTGAAATTCTACAAATACTGTTTAGATTTTGATGATTTACGTGTGATATCATTTAACCGATGTTTATATAAATCGTTTAAAATAAAAGCCTTCAATTTCTGATATTTTGCCTTTTCATTTGGGCCTCCCAATTGAAGCCCCGCCCATAGGGCGGGTACCATTTTTAATACATACAATTTGCTCATTGCTTGTCCAAATGAGACAAACTTTTTTTTATAAATGGCACACCTTATTCGCTTCCGACATCAAAAAGTTCAAAACCTCAGCGGAGAACTACTTTTGAAGGAGCCAGGACAAAATAAGGATTGTCTAGCTTAATATATTTAAATGAATTTATGAATGAATTTATTTATTCATTTATTCATTCATTCATTCAATTTAATTATTCATTAAGAATTTAATTATTTAATAATTATTTAGATACCTCACCATGAACATGAACAGATCATTCCTGTTACTGTGTAATACAAACATTTCAAAAAGTATAAAGCACATTTATTAGTTGTTGGTAACTGTAGTGACCGTTTTGTTTTTTTAACTCTTGGTTATTTATACGATGTGGATATAAGAAGGATGGATGAACTGAGGATGTGAGAATGAGCTTGACAGGTGGATTGGTAAAGAGCTGGCTGAGGTGTGCTGGCCACCTGGATGGGGTAGCGTAGCGGAAGAGTGAGAAAGTTGGAAGCGGAGGAATATTGTACAAAAGCTGGGGCAGTAATAGCCTGGTACAATTATGCCTCAACCCATATTAAGGGAAGTGAGGAAGAAGAAGAAGAAGTTCCAATCGAGAATACTTATTCGAATCTTATCTTCATCACAATGTTCATGTTACGTCTTTAAGTTTGGATTGGTTAATCTCTTGTTTCAGCACATGACATTCTCATGATTCTGCAGTAAAATTAATAGTTACCTCAGAATTGAGGGTACGGTACTGTAGTTTTGTCAGTCATGGTAAGTTATGTTGATGTAACATGTTGATGGCAATATTCCCGTGGTATGGCTATGAATATATTCCTATTTTATTTGCGACTTGAAGGTATAGAACACGTTTTGCACCGTTAGTGTGCCGTGCTCACACAGGACATGTCATGGTGGCCTTGCCATCCGCAGGTTCCTATCAACCTGTGCTGGTGCTAGCAAGTTATGGAGTCAATGATAAGGTCCATTGCTCCTATTTTCAATTTGTGCTTCACATCAAAAGCTCACAAGTTGGTTAAACATGACAGGTGCACTTACCAAGGTGACTTGCTCCTTTCAAAACGTGAAACCGAGGTCATGGAGACCTTTGAAGTCTGTCATGTCAGCGTTTATGTTAAATATGATCACGTGACCATCATCACATATTGCCCTTGTTATTCCAGCTTGTGCAAATCATAATATATCGTTGTGGGTGAGTTTTTTTTTTTTTTTGCATATGTAGAGAAGTGAGTAAGAGCATATGTAGAGGAGCTCAACCGTTCACACTACGTGCTTGTAGTTTGTCGTGGAAAGTACCTGATTGGAACATGTCCGAGAAATGTACCATGACTCCATGAGTATAATGTTTGCGGAGAGGCCTCTATGAATGGTTCTGTCAGTTTCTTTCCACATGACAGTACAAGAAGTGAGTTGCTGTACATTTGGAATAAAGGAAACCAATATATACTGGAAAGAGCATTTAGAAATGGCGAATACACAGCACCTACCCCACAAACACCACATTTTGCATGGTGTTTGTGTGCAGGTGTTTTTGTACTTTATAGACGTGCTTGCATACTAATGATGAAAAATATATATTGTGTATTGCAATAAAACTGAATAGATGTGTGTGTGGTGTATCTTGTGAATCTCTTAGCTATTGTGTGGTGCTGGTTGTTTTGCATGGTGGTGGTGTGTTTGTGTTGTGTAAATAAGGCATTGCCAACTTAAGGTTATGTTCATACAATGGACAAACAAGTTTTATTGTTGTACAGATTCACGTTCCAGTCGTATGTATTTTATAGACATACTCGCATTTCCTACTTTCTCGACGAATTCACATTTTAATAGTACATACTTTATAGATGCACTTACGTTCTTAATAAGCACACATATATAGACATACTCGCATTCTTATGGTACTTACATATATAGATGTGCTCACATGGTAATTGTACTTACATATATAGATGTGCTCACATGGTCATTGTACTTACATATATAGATGTGCTCACATGGTCATTGTACTTACATATATAGACGTGCTCACATTCTAATTGTACTTACATATATAGACATGCTCACATTCTAATTGTACTTACATATATAGATGTGCTCACATTCTAATTGTACTTACATATATAGATGTGCTCACATTGTCACATGTCACATTTGATGTCACAAAACAATCTGTGGAAGAAAGAAGAAGTATTTGCACAAGATAAATAAGAAAGATGTGAACGAAAAACTGATGCACTGGGTAATGTTGCACTATCCGTGTATGTCATATACTCATCAAAACTTGGTATAGTAAAAACATAATTCAACAAATAGTATTGTTGCGGATTTCCTCGTCGGCCTTTCCCCTTACCAAGGGGGGATTAGTCCCCTTGTCTTTTACTAGCCGACGGGATCCGGGGCTATGACGTTCCTTCCGGACGGCGTTAAATAGGGTGGTAGGCCGAATTCCTATTACCTAAGTACCAACGCCGCCCAGGAAGCAAGGAAATAAACCCCGCCCGAATCACGGTTTTAAGTGGAAATGCCGAGCGATAGCGAACCGTGACCCGGGCCGTTAACAAGGACTAAACCCGATCCGAGCGGTACTTATCGTGCCACACTTACCCAATGGAGGAAATCACTGATACGGTCGAATCAGGAAAGAAACAAGGAATAACAGATTTATTCACAATTTGTGCAGGAAGGAGAAGAACACAAAGTGCAGCTTATACAGTCTTAACTTATCCCAGGACACGGGCCCTTTTCACACTCAGACACTCACACGGGGATTGCAGATGGTCAGGGTGATAGTCCAGGGATGATGGCGTCCAGGCAGTTCGCTCCGGTCACCGACTCACACCGCGGAGAAGATGGTTAGGGTGGCAGAAGCTCCCCGCGGGTCGTTGATGCGGATCGGACAATTACGGGGTTAAATGCGGGGCGAAAGGTAAGGCTGGCTGGGCGGTTACTTGCGACCACGGTTGCGTACGTAATAGATGAACCGGCGCTATATGCGCTCCCAATACCAGTTCAATAGCGCTCCCAATGCAAGCTCAATAGCATACGTCCTCATTCAAAGCGCAATCGTGCAAAGAAACCGCAAAGAAACTTACCACTTGTTTGAAGGTTTCCCTGGAGTTTCTGCCGCAGTGCGGGATGCTGGACGGAATCGATCCCGCAGGTGACTTCGGATCATCTGCCTGTCCTGCCTTGCAGTGGTGACTCTTGGCCTCCCTGATCGAGGTCTGTCATCTGCAGAGTTGTGGAGGGTGTCTCTGTCTACCAGGGCCGATATCGTCTGGTGTGAACAGCCAAGGCGACGTGCCACCTCACGGTAGCTCAGTCCGCCTTGCAGCATGCCCAGGGCCCGCTGCCGTTGATCCCTTGACAATCGTGGCATGTTGATTGAAATGCCCATTTTGCACTGGCCTTTTTAAAGCCAATATCAAGACATCACGTGCAGCTCATTAAAATCATCCCGTACCCCTTGGCTAATCACTGACAGTCAAAACGGCTGTTCAACAGCTGTGCTATGAAGTGACCATTGAAGGTTCAAGTGACCATCCGTGACCGTTTTGTCTGACAGTAAGGACACTATTGTCCACAAATAAGTTCACACATTTAATACACGCAGTGTTATTGTTGATATTTAAAGGTTTCAAAGGTGGTAAGTTTCTTTTGCGTTTCAGTATATATATATATATATATATATATATATATATATATATATATATATATATATATATATATATATATAGTGAATCGGATGAAAATTGACGATTTCTGTGACCTTGACCTTTGCCTTATTGACCTCAAAAACGAGAGGCTTCTATCTTGAGACTAACTCTACCAAGTGGTAAGTTTTGTGCAGATTGGACTAGAATTGCGACCTGTAGGCGATATATATATATATATATATATATATATATATATATATATATATATATATATATATAAACAGACAAACAGATAGAACAAGGAGAGAAAAAAGATGTAAAATTTCATGTAGCCCCTGTGGTTTTAGTTTCATTTTGCTGTATGGAGTTCAGGATTGTTAAGAAAGTAGAAAGGATGGTTTGTCAGATGGTCCTTTTGGAGAGGGAGAGAGAAAAAAAGGGAAAGAGGAAGGGAGTGTTTGGGAGTGAGAGTGTTCAATTAATCGATTTGCCTGGTTTGGAAGACATATTCCATGTTTTTGACCAGCTTGTGATTTTGTGATTGTCTGAAGAGAGGGAAGAGGCTACTGCCTGACGCCTGTCTATCATAGATGTGGCCTTGGATGTGATTGGCAGATATTTTGAGAGCAAGGCGGGATGTCAGATTGTATCAAACAAAGGCTCAATGTATAGCTGGACAGACGACCCTGATCTCATTTCTGACATTGAGGGCCTTCATCCATTTATAGTAGAGTAAAATCAGCACATCCAAGGTGGAGTGACCTGATCTGAATCTGATTTGGTGATCTGGGAGAGGTTGTTGGCGAAAAGGAAGAATTTCATATCAACTGTAATGATGGAATCCATGACCTTGATAATGTTTGGAAGTAAGCTAATAGAACTGTAGTTAAGACGATCAGTTTCTGCACCTTTCATCTGGAAGATGACGGAGGACAAATTATATGGTGAAAAAGGCAGAGAGAGTTTTGGAAGAGCAACATAGCAGGTTTTTAGGACACTTAGTCAGGTTCACTATGTCAATAAATTATATTTCGTTCAAAATCATGGTAGATTAGCAAACCTATACATTTTTGGAAAGGTTATAGCATAAGGAAACTAAAAATCAATGTTTACATTTGGAGAGATACCTGTATGGCGGTCATTTTGGATTTTCAAAATGGCCACTGTAAAATACATATTTTGTTCTATTTCTGCCTCTAATTACCCTAAAAACTTTAAAAAATATACTAAATCTATATTTTCAGGGACAAAGAATCCAATGAAAGTATCAAATTAGTGCTATGGGGAATGGTAAGACACGAATCAAAGGTTTTGAATTGCAAAATACCGTCTTTATATTCGCGATAAGTTGCATAATCAAATACATGTTATCATTTTGTACAGGCAGTTAATAACATCAAAATGTGTCACAATAATTCATATCACCAAACATACACAGGCAGTCAGCAAAATCATATATACACATGCAGTCAGGAAACTTCACATCTACACAGGCAATCAATGACAAAATATACACAGGCAGTCAATGGCATCAAACATACACGATTACAGAATATGCCATTTAGAGTTCGTCATCACTGTCCTGTGTGTCGTATCCGACAATATAGTCCGCATCGTTTTCACAGTCCGTTCCACACAAGCAAAGGTCGGTCAAATTGATTGGCAAATCGAATTGGTCGAATGGTCGATCGAATCGAATTCGATGAATCGAATCGAATCGATCGAATTGGTCGAATGGTCGAATGGTAGATCGAAACGATTGGTCGAATGGTCGAATTGGTCGAATGGAATTGGTCGATTGGTCGAATTGGTCGAATTGGTCGAATCGAATTGGTCGGAATTGGCAAATGTAAACATTGATTTTCAGATTTTCCATGTAATAACGTTTCTAAAAATGTATAGGTTTGCTAATCTACCATGATTTTGAACGAAACAACATAGTGAACCTGACTAACTGTGCTGATACTGTCCGGTCCAGTGGCAGAGTCAGAGTCGAGGGTTGAAAGATCCTTCTCTACCTTCTCAGGTGCAAAAGACAGAGTCAGGGAGCAGTTGGGTGCAACTAGATATGGTGGGTACAGAGAGTGAAGGAGTGGGGACATAAGATTTGGAAGTAAACACGGAATGTTGAGGCATTTGGCCTTCTCTCGAGTGGAATCGGCCTTGGTGCCATTTGAAGAGAGGGAAGGGATGGAGGGGAGCATATGCCAAAGGCAGCCTTCACAAGGTGATAGCAGGTTTTAGAAGACGAAGACAAGTTTGAAAGTTAAATCTTGAGGTTGGACAGATGTTGTTTTCTGGCTCTCCTGAGAGAAGATACACACTTGTTGCAGGCTTAGCGGAATGAGCTGAGATTACCTTCGGTCGGGTTTGCTTACCAGGAAGATAAGGCAAGTTGCTTCAGATCGAGCAACTGCCTCACCACTGAATTCAATGTATCATGGGCGGGAAGAAGGGTAGGATAATTGAAGACGAGATGGGGTGAATCTGTGCATGTGAGAGAGAAGATTGCTGTGGAAGATTGTGAGAGAGAAGAACATCAGAGGCAGTGTATATGGGAAACCAGTCCTGAACTGAGATGGCTGCTTGCAGTCCCTGTAAATCTGCTTGAGTGCAATGCCAGACTCACCGACATTGAGGCAGCTCTCTGAGAATAGCCAGAGTGATGTTTGCTTTCACAAGCACATGATCAGATGAACCCATTGGAGCAGAGGAAGAACAGGAAGCATTTTCGGGGAAGTTAGTCCTCACCAAGTCCAGAAGGGAGGATTTGCCATTGGGAGAAATCCACGTTGGATAGTTTACAGATAAAGTCAGTCCCATGGAGTCACAGAAGTCCTTTGCTGAATTGCCATGGCTGGTGAGAGAGGTAGCAACACTCAGCCAATTTGAATGGTGACAATTGAAATCATCACATATGAGGAAGAGAGAAAGATGGGATGAACGTTTGAAAGTTGTTCCATGCTGTCTGGGAGAGAGATGGAGATGGAATCGTCGTTTTTTTGGAGGACGATACAACACACAGACAAATAAGAGATGCTAGCGTAGGGGAAGTTGTGGCCAAATGGAGGAATTTTTGTTGAAGGTATGGCGAAAGGTGGTGCTGTAGGTGCAGAGGAGGGTTGGTGGACCAAGCACTTAGCTGACACAGTTTTTGAAAGTAAAATTTTTGAAGAAGAAGAAGAGGAATATATTGTGGTTCGGAAAATGAAGTGGATAACTACGGAAAGTGAAGGATTTTAAAATATGTTTAATGCTTTTAAAGGAAGAAGAGTTGATATTCAATGAATATTGACATTGGAAATATTGAATATTGATAAATGAAAGAAATGGAGAACAGGAAGTGCAGGCAGAAGGGAATTCAAGTAGAATGAGATTGCTCTGGAGTGGAAAAATAAAGTTTTTTGTGTCCATTTTTTTAAAGTGAGGAGGGGAAATAGAATAGCATTGAGGAGGAAGAAGTAAAATATTTTGGAGGAAAGAAGCAAAATGAGGAGCACGTAGACAAAAGGGACAAAGAATGTTCACAGTTGTAAACAACCCTTGAACAACATGAAAACGAATTTGACAAATATAACAAGAATATTTCATTCAACACGGAAAATTGGATGGGAATACACACAGCAACACATGTAGGAAGATATACCAGCCAAACATGATAAATCCAGTTCAGAAACCTGAGCATTAATGAGGTTTAAGCGGCAGATTTGACCAACACGTGGAAAAATCAATGAACCGGATCCCTTGGCTATTTTTCTATTTCTTGTGTCCATGTGCTTCCATTTACTCGATTTGTTTCCGCATTCTATTTAATTATCCGTCACTTATCTATGTTTTAGTATTGATCTTCATTGAGCCAATAATTGTGCATTGAAAATGTTTCTTATGCATGTGCTTGATTTTATTTTTTTTGCTGTAAAAACGTGTGTTTTGCATTTCCTGGCAAGATTCACGATACATCTATATTTGTTTACACCATAATATTTATTATACCGTATGTACGTTTATTCGGTTAAAAAAATAGTTGGCTACATTAGCTGCCTGTCAAATGAGCATGTCAGAAAAATAATATGCAGTGCCCTCCATAAGTATTGGAATTTTATTGTAATTATTTAATTAATTATTTTATTTATTTAATTAATTTATTAATTTTATTAACATAAGTATTTTACTAATATATAGTGAAGTCAAATTTGTTATTATTGCTATATATTCAAGAAATTTGGATTTGAGATCAAAAGATGAATATGAGGCAAGAGTACTGAAGGTCAGATTTTATTTCTTGGTATTTCTATGTATATGTTTTACAAATGTAGAGCAATAACACTTTCTCTGTTCAGTCCCCCATTTTAGATGAGCATAATTATTGGAACAGGTGACTGACAGGTGTTTGTTGTTGCTCAGGTGTTTCTTGTTACAGTAATCGTTCACAGATAAAAGAGCTGTGAATGTCTAGTCTTGGTTTTAGCATTTGCTTTTGTCTTGAGAGTCTGCCTTTGGCATCAATAGGCATAAACCAACATGAAGACCAGAGAACTGTCTATGAAAGAAAAACAAGCAATTCAGAAGCTGAAAGAACAGAAAAACATAAATTAGAACCATAGCACAACAATTAGGCCAAAAAATACAACAATTTTCAAACAAATACAACAATTTTCAAACAAATACAACAATTTTCAAACAAATACAACAATTTTCAAACAAATACAACAATTTTCAAACAAATACAACAATTTTCAAACAAATACAACAATTTTCAAACAAACAAGTCAGGAGACGACGATGATTCACAAGCGAGCGGTATTCAATGACAAAGGTCAAAACCGACATTGAAAATATATAAATAGGAATGTATTATCTGTTATGAGACCAGTTAGCTACACAATACCGAAAATTCGGTTCGATTCCGACAACTTTGAAAATTTGAACTTTGTGACCTTGAAATGTCAAAACGAAGGTTACTGACCTTGAAATGCAATAGAAAATAATGTATAATCAGTTATGAGGTTAGTTAGCTACACAATACCGAAAATTCGGTTTGATTCCGACCACTTTGAAAATTTGACCTTTGTGACCTTCAAGGGTCAAAGGTCGAAGCTTCTTGAAATTTGTTGGAAAACTTGTATTTCATGATGTATGTGATAATATAAAAACATGTAGGACATTTCACCGTCATGTAGGACATCGCTATCAGGAAGCGAACAATGTAATAAAACCATCAAAAATCGACTTTCTCAATTTTGTGACCTTGTGACCTTGACCGTGGGGCGAAAATGAAAAATCGAGCTCTGTGCGGTTAGACACATGACATTGGCCTAACCAAATACTGAAACCCCTGTCAGATTTCCTTCACTTTCCTTTCCTTTCCTTCACTGGTCACTTCATATTTATTTTGAATCGGAATGAAAATCAGTTATTTTATGATCAAATATGTTGTGTTGCTGCAGCTTTAATCATATACTGCTTATTTTGTTGTATATTTTACGTCGTATCACATTGACAGTTCTTCAATTCCTCAAGTGCTATGGGTTGTCGGAGAAAGCTGGAGCCTCAAGTATAATGTCCAAATCAATGTGTTGCACAAGTGTAATAATCAATTTGAGTCGGACATGGCATATATGCCTTCGTGTAAAACAAGCTATTACCTGATGGTTTAGCACCTGTTGGCCAGCGCAGTATTTGCACCGAAGGCAAAGACGAAGGTACAGCGACTTGCTAGACATTTCCCAGAACTCACTTGGTTTAGCTTTTTAATGTCACTGTGATTAACATATTCAATGAGAACGTTGAGTCTGGGTGCACACTAAGGTTTAATCAAATTGCAGTAATTTGTGTATGACTTGCACTTTATTTTAAAGAAAATGTTCAAAATTATTTCAACGTTCACAAGACATGATATCTGACTGAATGCTGCAGAGGTAGCACACTTACCTTTGAGCTGTTTGGCCTGGGTTCAATTCCAGACCTCAATGTAAATTGTCGGATTGGTGCTTCGAAGACAGGGCATTACGTCACTAAGTGTGCTGTATGCTAAAATTATTTTATTATTTTAAATAATAAAATTATTTCTAAAAGTATGTATGCTAAAATTGGGTATCACATCTGTGAGCATGAAAGATCCCACTGTATCTTTCGCAAAAAGTCGGTGACATATGGCCAGCACCCTGAAATGATTCGAGATTCCTGCCAAAATCTGCTTTGGTTGAACATCAGACCTCCATATTGTCTTTGATAAACCTGAGTCAAAAACTTTGCTGACCGACCCCACAAGACAGTGGAAACATTTGGTGCTGTTAAGGTGGTAGTAGTAGTAGTAGTAGTAGTTGTAGTTGTAGTTGTAGTTGTAGTTGTTTTTATAAAAATAAAAAGTGGGGTCTGACTTTCCTTTTCGTTTTATTCTGTAGACGTCTTTTTGCAAATGCATGGTGATTTGGTTCGTACTGATTAATGTAAATAAATGGCATATTTCCATTATTGTTTTTATGAAAGTTACAGCATTTCTGCTTTCCTTCAACTTTCACATTTTAAATTTGAGGGACTAGTACACCCACAGACTCTGGGAGGGGCAGGAAGGGTCATTCCTCTTTGGGGTATATACGTAGATTACAGTCGATCTATGGGCATCCTTCCGGGCATCTAGCCTGTCATCCTTCCGAGGTCGGCAAATTGAGTACCAGCTTGCTGGGATGAATGATCCGGTGTGTACCCCGATTTAGAATAGATACACCGTATCCCTGCGCATCGTAGGAGGTGACTAAGGGTTGGTGTCAGGAAGGGCATCCGGCCATAAAAAAACATTGCCTCAAACAGGGCCCCATGAGGTCATGGGGCCTGCAAGGCCAACCCCCACTCTAGCGGGGAAAATGGCCTTAAAACGATCATTCATTCATTCATTCATTCATTCCTTCTATGGGCAGGTCTCAAGAACATTGGGTGTGTGTTCATTTACCAACTTTCTTGTGAAGAGATCGCCAAGTGCTTTAAGCATTTGAGCGAGCACTCCATTCAAAACCGTTAAGGAATGGCTGGCTTGGCAAGCACTAGCTAGCTGCTTGGTAAAAGAGCACATCCCGGTCTTCCTCCCTTTATTTCATATTAAACAACGGGAGCGAGTTTCAAAAGTTCGCTACGAAAAATGCCACGGTAGTGGTAGAAAGGGCCACATTAACGCAACATTTGTGGGTTATATAGAGTACCATAGATCTTCGCTCAGTTCTGCAAGTAAACCTTACTTCATGGATGTCGGGATTCCTCCAAATTTCTTCATTTAGTATTATAAAGAGCATTAGCGACTGTTTAAAAAGCTAATCATACGTGTTTGTGGTTTATAATATTTTTACTTCCTGTAGAGGTCGTTGCCCACACAAAACACCATTATAACTATAAGCTATTTATACACGTTATCACTGCTGGAAAAATATCTTGGGGAAGTGGGACATTATTAGTATTAATATTGTTTTGTCATAACATTAATAATATGCGATTATAATTAATTTTGTTATTAAAATCGTCTTTGGCAAAACACCACGATAAATCTTCTTCTTTGGACAAACGCCACGATAAAGCTTATTTAATACGGCTATACACCTCAACACGCAACCCATTGACGGCAATGGCGGGGAAAAGCCTCTCGGGGGATAAAAACTCCTTGGGGAGGGGGGCAAATAAATGCGCTACAACCTTCATTATGTAACCCTTGGTCATCCTGTCAAGTTTGGTTGAGATTGGATAAGTAACGATGGAATGTATTGGCGTCAAAAATTCATCAGACAGACGGACAGACACAAATGGTGTATTTTAGTATGATATCTCACTAAATGAAATATACAAAATTATCCAAACTGGAATGAAAAATTAATCAGATATCCGAGCTAAATGTGAATTAACAAATAATTATATTTTTCTCTTTTGGGTTTTGAGCTTTTGAGACAGATGATGGACACCCCATATTTACTTTTCGAAGCTTGCTTAGGTATTATTTGTTTGTGAAAGTAACCGATGACATCTAGTGGACTAAAGGGAAACAAGTTGCTGTGATTCAACATTAAATTGATGGACAGACGTTTTGTAATGGCCTTCGCTGTCTCTTTTTGCAGAAACACAAGTGCAGTCCAAAGTCTGAAAAGCCAGTAAATCTGGATGTGGAGGTGTGTATACAAACAACATTTCTGAATCACATATTATTATTACAGCAACTAGAGAATGCATAAAACGGTTTTGGTATCAGAAGGTTAGTACCAAATTCATTATTTTGTAGCCAAAGTATATATTCAAGGAAAATTATACACAAAGAAACCTTTGGGCTACATTACCCATATTAGCAAACTTGATTTTTATCTGCAATATAAGCACCAAAAGTATTGGGACAGCACATCTAAAATTGAAATAAACAATTCCAAATGTATGTGACATTTTGCCCAACATTACATGCCTTGGTTTGATTCAAAACCATGGCGAAAGGCATTACATATATCTATTTGGCAACAACTTCCCTATTGGCCTACCCAGAGGCCTGACTTACCTCAAAGCAAACAAATCTGGAGCGTCTTTGAATGCTGCCAAAATCCAGAGTCAACAGACCACAATCCACCATAGAATGCACATACTTGCTCTGAAAGAGGAATGGAATTTTTCCATCCTTTGGGATCCTGTACATCGCACGCTGTACATCGCAACACCTAGCCAATGCACTACTTGAAGTCGTGTCTCTACTGGTGACAAAACACAATCAGGTAGTGTGGAAACTGAAAGCAGGACTATCCTGTAGCTACAAACACCGTACTATGAGTCACAAGATAACTATAAGCTTCCATGATTGTGACATGCAGGAGCAAGTGAAACTTTCAAAGCTGAGCTTGGAGCTACGCCTGCTTATGGCAGATGTACATGGAGAGATGGAGAGACTGGGTAACCCTGAAAGTGTCATCTTACAGCTGGTTGAAAACATCTCCAACATGGCCTACTCAATGTACCTTTTTACTCGGTAAGATTTACCGGATTAGGACAGACTCCTTAAGCAGATTCAACCATAAATATATATTTATATGTAAAACTATCTCTATATATCCATATATACTCCATCTCTATCTCTCCATCTGTCTATTATGTCGCCATCTCCATATCGTCATCTCTATAATGATCATCTCTATATTGTCATCTCTATGTCATCATCTCTATGTCATCATCCCTATGGTGGCATCTCTATGGTGGCATCTCTATGGTGGCATCTCTATGGTGGCATCTCTATGCCTCATTTCTATGTCATCATCTCAATGTCAGCATCTCTGTCATCATCACCATATATCTGTATCTCCATATGAAGATGGAGATTTGAATGGAAACAATTCTTCTAACCCATCTGATTGGCCAGGGAATGCTTTTGGTCCAAGGTTTTCATGTACCAGGTGACCCTGCCTGAAGATTTACTGAGTAGGTTAGAGCAGGAATTTGGAATTTGGTCAGAGTGGCAGAAATTACCTGCCTGCTCTTCACTAAGAACACGGTGGAATCTTTAACAGATGGGATGTCCAGCGTAACATCCATCCGAGGGACAGCACACACATTCATGCCTCGACCTGCCTGCAAAACACCAGGATAACAGTTTGTAGCTGGGCCGATATTCAAACCCAGGCTAGGCAGCTTTGGGGCGAGAGTGTGAATAACTCTTAGCTACATAGCTATATATATATATTGTTATGTCGGTAGGGTAGAGCAATATCTAGAGTCAGGTAGATCTGAATAGGTAACATGCTTCGTCTGTCGCGATAGGGAATCTACCTTGTAATAAGTTCCATGTGTAGTCCGGTTTGTCGGGTAAGAGTATACCTGTGAACATACCAGGATATTCGGGTGTTAGATAGTGTAGGGATTAAAGATAACAGCCCTTGTGTGTCACACCTGGTGATCAAACCTTTGTACCTTATGGCAACGCACACCTGTAGACACTTTGATAGGCCCTTTATTGCACACAGTAATTAAATTCCCTTCCCTGACAAAGACTTCGGAAGAAAACGGGCAGGAAACCAGGCCAGGACACCGCCGATGATGGCTGCCGCCGGTCGCATCACGAACTTGCATAGCAACATGCCCAGGAGGCCTGTGATTGGTCAGCACGGTAGGCGCGAACCTCCAGCCAACCAGTGCGGGAGGCGCGAAGACGCAACTAAGAGGGAGGTTGTTCATTGGAGAGAAGGAGCTGGAAGTTTCGGTGGAAGGCACTGTTTGGTGGTGCGCCAAGGCTGACGTCACCGCCCAGGTGATAAAAGTGCGCTGCACGACATTTCAGCAGCTCTAGGCCTTGTGCTCTCTGACTGTCTCGATGTGCCTGAAGATCTTGCACTTCTTCTTGGTCTTGAGAGGTCCTGGTGGTCGTTGGCTCGCCATCTGCGTGGTGCTTGGAGCGGTTCTCGGTGCTTCTAGAGCTTAGAGTGGTGCACGGACGTTGTGGGCGGTTGACGAGAAGCCTGCATTGGGCGTTGGCTCGGGCCTTCGCAGTGCTTTGGAGCTTGGAGCGAGGGACCTCGTGGTGTGCAGCGGAGCTTGGAGCCACGTGGGGACAAGATGAAGGACAGTTAAGACGTACCACATTCCACCACACGACGATTCTTTTCCTTTCATCCATTCCTGTGTCTCGTTTCTGAAGTGAGGTGTGTGGGATCCCAACTTCGGCTCTTTATTTGATTACCGTCGCATTTCATTGTCTCGGGTTCCGGAATAAACATGTTTATTTTTGTACATTCTAAATCTTGTTTGTCCGAGTTCATTAATTTACCTGCAGCTGCCGTCGGTTCGCTGAAGGTAAGCGCTTTTGCCACAGTTTCCACTTCCCTTCTTCCTCCCGCATTTTATAGCCGAATCCGTGTTTGGTCGTCGCCTCCAGTAAATCCGTTCTCGTCCATCCGCGGTCCCTGGTCTTAACCGAAGGGTCCGCATGACAATATATATATATATATATGTATATATATATATATATATATATATATATATATATATTTCCGTTTCCGGTTTCCGTTTCCGTCCATTTTTATTTCCGTTTCCGGTCCGGTCGTGAGAGGACGCTGGCGTCACTTGCTCGCCGCTTCTCTGACTGGACCATTGTCCGTATCTTGCTTTCCTGGTGGTCGTGGCGGATTTTTGGCCATTGAGTCTGCCCTCTGCACGGTCCCGGCTCTGCTCTGCTGCTCCTGGCTTCACCTGCTCGGCTCCTTCGCGGTTTCCTCGGGCTCACTCTCGTGGGTTGTGCCCATTGTTTGCAGCGGCGGTGGTGGCGGTTTGCCGCCGTGATCTTGATTAGCGGCGGCGGTCGTTTGCCGCTGCATTTGCCGCTTTGCCTCCTCAACCTTGGCCTCGTGCTCGTCTCTTCGCTCCTGTCTGCCCTCTGCATGGTCCCGGCTCTGCTCCTGGCTTCACCTGCTCGGCTCCTTCACTGTTTCCTCGGGCCCACTCCCGTGGGTTGTGACGATTGTTTCGCCTCCTCACCCTTGGCCTCGTGCTTGTCCCTTCGCTCCTGCTGGCATGGCTCTGCGGTACTCCGCCGCAAGCAAGGCTTCTCCTGCTTAAAACCCGCTCCACCCCATCATGCATCTCTGCAATCAAATCGAATGGACTCCTGCGTCGACCCAGGTACATTCACCGTGGCTCCGGTCGTAAGTTTGTTTATTTACAATCAGGTCACTCCATCCCCATCCTCTGGTCGGCTCAGCGCACTCCCACTCATCGTCCCAACACACCTGGTCACAACAACGCACAAAATCGCACCTCCTGTCTGCGAACCCTGGCCAAATCACCTGGATTCATACCCCCCGTACAAAACAACATCAAGCTCACCCTGTTCAATACCCGGTCCCTCAACAACAAATGCCTCATCCTGAACGACTACATCCTGGAAAATAAACTGGACTTTCTCTGTCTCACTGAGACCTGGCAACAACCACTGGACTACTACACGCTCAACCTCACCACACCCAATGGATATTCTTACATCAATAAACCACGCTCGGAGGGCCGAGGTGGTGGAATTGCCGTTATTCACCGACAAGACATCAAGACCAACCTCATCTCCATCTCATCTGCTCCATCATTTGAACACCTGGCTTTTAAACTCTCTGGTCACACACAGTCAGTCATGGCTGTTGTCTACCGCCCTCCCAAACCACACCCATCATTCCTGTCTGACTTCTACTTTCTGACCCAGCTATGTTCCCTCTCCCCCTCAATCCTCCTCCTTGGTGATTTCAATATCCACATGGACTCCACTGACTCCACGCTAACCACTGACTTCACTGATTTACTCACCTGCTTTAACCTCACTCAACATGTCAACTTTCCTACCCATAACCGTGGTCACATTTTGGACCTTGTCTGCTCTACTGGACTAATTTTGCACCATCTCTCTGGCTCTGACCTCACTCTCTCTGACCACCTAGCCATCACTCTGACCATCAACATCCCCACCCCAGCACCAAGGCATTATCGCACTATCAACTTCCGTAAGCTAAACGCTCTTTCACCTACCTCATTCTCATCGACCCTCTCTGAAAAAATGTCCACTTCTCCCTTTGTTGACCTCCACACCCCTTCTGACCTCACTGACTACTACAACCACACTCTCTCCTCCTGCCTTGACCAACTTGCGCCTATAAAAACCAAAACGGTTTCTTTCACCCATTCTGCTCCCTGGTTTACCCCTGAACTCCGCCTGATGAAAACTCGTGCTCGCCAACTTGAAAGACTCCGCAATAAAACAGGTCTCACAGTTCACTCCCAGGCCTACAAGGACCACATACAACACTATAAAGATGCCCTCTCCCGTGCCCGCTCCGCCTACTACTCTCAAATTATCCACTCTGGCTCCGGAAACCCAAAAGCACTCTTCTCTACAATAAACAAACTCCTCAGCCCCCTGAACACCACCACCCAGTCATTCACAACAGACAACTGCATCTCCTTCCTTTCATTCTTCCAACGCAAAATTGAAAACATCTACAACAGCTTGACCACTGCCGCACCCGCTCCCCCTCAAACCACCTGCCCCCCCCTTATCCTGCCACCCCCTGTCTCAATTCTCCCCAGTCTCCCCTACTGACCCCTCTGAACTCCTCATCGGAATGAAAACTGCCACCTGCACTCTTGACCCCATCCCCTCCAGCTTTGTCAAGGCCTCCCTTCCTGCTCTCTCTCCACTTATCATTGCAACAATAAACTCCTCCCTGTCTACAGGCATCGTCCCACCATCCCTCAAAATTGCTGCTGTTACCCCCATTCTGAAAAAACCTGGACTAAACCCTGACACCCTAAATAACTTCAGACCCATCTCCAACCTACCCTTTCTGTCAAAGGTTTTGGAACGCGCTGTAGCCACTCAACTCAAACATCACCTCTCTGCCAATAACCTGCATGAAACATTCCAATCCGGATTCCGCTCCAACCACAGTACTGAAACTGCTCTCCTCAAAATCACCAACGACCTTCTCCTCTCCTCTGACGCTGGCAACCTCAACATTCTCATCCTCCTCGACCTCAGCGCCGCCTTTGACACCATCGATCACACCATCCTCCTCACCCGACTTGAAACCACCTTTAACATTACCGACACTGCCCTCTCTTGGATTAAATCATACCTCTCTGACAGACGTCAGTTCATCTCCATCAATAACTGCAAATCCCCCACTGCTCCCCTCCCCCAAGGTGTCCCCCAAGGTTCAGTTCTTGGCCCCCTCCTCTTCATCCTTTACCTGTCCCCCCTCGGTCACTTAATCCGCCGTCATGGTCTCCAATTCCACTGCTTCGCCGATGACATCCAGCTTTTCATCTCCACCAAGTCCATCTCCACCGCCACCCACTCTATCCTGACAAACTGCATCACTGAAATAAAATCCTGGCTTCAAATCAACTTCCTCAAACTTAACTATGATAAATCTGAAATAATCATCTTTGGCCCAAAAACGCTCATAAAATCCACCAATAACTTTGCCCTCAACATCGATGGTATCCCAGTATCCACCTCCCCTCACATCCGGAATCTTGGCATCATCTTTGACCAAACCCTCTCCTTCGACAAATACACTAAACAGATCACAAAGACAGCCTTCTTTCACCTGAAAAACATCGCCCGTCTCCGTCCATCCCTCTCCTCCGTGGCTGCAGAAACCCTCATCCACGCCTTCATCACTTCCCATCTGGACTACTGCAATAGCCTCCTTTATGGTTCACCCTCAACAATCACCAATAAACTCCAATACATTCAGAACTCCGCTGCCCGTCTACTCACCCATTCCCGGACCCGTGACCACATCACCCCCGTCCTTTACAAGCTTCACTGGCTCCCCATCTCCCAGAGAATCCAGTACAAAATCCTCCTCTTGACCTACAAAGCCCTCCATAACCTGGCCCCATCCTACCTGGCTGACCTCCTCTCCAGACACACTCCCACCCGCAACCTCCGCTCTGCTGGTACCAACCTCCTGACCCCCCCCCCATCCGGACCAAATTTAGATCCTGGGGGGACAGGGCCTTCTCCATCGGTGCTCCCACCCTCTGGAACTCGCTACCTCACACCATCAGAGACTCCTCCTCACTCACCACATTCAAAACATCACTCAAGACCCACCTGTTCAACACTGCATTCAACATTTTACCCACAGCATCTAACCCCTGACTATCTCCTCTCCTTCTCCCTCCTTTGTGCTTTGAATATTTCCCTATTGATTCTTCTTTTTTTGCAATTGTTTTTATGTTTTGCTATGCATTATGTTTTGCACTCTGTCAAAGCGTCTTTGGGCTTCCTGAAAAGCGCTATATAAAATAAATGCATTATTATAATATATATATATATATATATATATATATATATATATATATATATATATATATATATACAACAACAACAACATGCATTTTATGGCCATTTTCCCTGCTAGAGCAGGGGTTAGCCTTGCGGTCCCCATGACAATCTTCTCCATTTTGTCCTATTTTCTGCCTCTCTCCTTGTTAACCCCCATGCCCGCATTTCTTCTTCCACCATCTGTAGCCAAGTCTTTCTCGGTCTTCCCCGTCCTCTACTTCCTTCTGCATTCATTTCCATCACTCTTCTCAACCAGTCACTTTCATCCTTCCTCAACACATGACCAAACCATCTCAACCACTATCAACAACTCATCTACATATATATCACTCAACTCATCTCAGTTGTTGACCAAACAACACATCTATATATATATATATATATATATACAGTCGGACCCCACTATTCGCGGTTCCACTATTCGCGGCTCCACTATTCGCGGCCATGTTCTGCGAAATCGCGGTTTTTCAGCGGCGCAAAAAAAGAATTTCACGAGCTGATAGCTTGACACATTTATAAAAACCCATCTTTCACCAGCCATATACCACATGAAGCAGCTGGATAGACGTACGGAAAAAAATCATGTACAAGCCGCGAGCATGACCTGCTCATGCATTCACTGCTGTGTGATTTGTGTTTTCATGGCTTTCGCAGCCGCGAATTTTAGCCGGATTATAATCGAGAGCCTCGCGGGATGTTCCGCTAGCTACGAAAACAAGTCAACCCCACAAATTATAGAATGCAAATGCTTCATTAAATCTATTATTGAAATTAGCAGATCGGCTCAATATCGCATCATCCGATAACATGCCCCACAAACAATGGGCAGAGTATTCACCCCTCCTGCAGTTACCCACAATGCTCGCATTTATACATATACAGACTGTGTCCTGGATCTCAATCATCTTCTTCGTCCCGTTGCTTTGACCTGCGTTTTTGACTCTCGCTCTGCACATCGTTCAATCATGGCTCCCAAGCGCAAGACCAATGCTGGAGATGCATCGACTACCAAGAGGCAGAAGAAAATGAAGAGCCTGAGCCAGAAAGTGGAGCTGCTCGACCGGCTTTCAAGAGGAGAGTGCGTCCTCTGTGGGCAGGCATCACGGCGTCAACGAATCCACCGTTCGCTACATATGGAAGAAGGAGAAGGCGAATCATGAGAGAGCCTCAGCGAGCGCTGCATTGAGTACGAATGTGGTCACCCATGTTCAGAATGTCCATATGGAAAGGATGGAGAAGACTCTCAGAATATGGATCGAGGACAACACGCAGACGAGGGGCTTCATGCTGAAAACCATGATGCTGAAGCGTTCCCTAAACCTGCTCACCAAGGACGAGTTGGACGCCATTCCAAAGGTTTCCGAGGAGGAGGAGGCAGGCAGTGATGAGGAAGAGGTGCTCAGGTCCTACCCCACAGTCCAGTTCCTGGGTGAGTTGCTACAGGACATGCGCCGCTTGCGGACAGGGTGCAAGACACTGACCCAGTCGTGGAGGGGTACCTCAAGTTCAAGAGGGGCTTGGATGATGTGCTGCTCTCGTACAAAGAGCTACATCAAAATGTTGGGCAATGTATCAGGCTGCTCCCCATTACCCATTGCTCCCCATTACCCATTTCTTCAGCCCTGCGCCATCAACACCCTCTCCTGCCTTCCTCTCAGCGTCCTCACCAGCATTCTCACCAGCATCCTCACCAGCATTATCACCAGCGTCCTCACCAGAATTATCACCAGCATTCTCACCAGCATTCTCACTAGCATTCTCACCAGCGTCCTCACCTTCTCCTGGCTCTCCCTTAGTGCACGATTTTGCTGCACCATCATTTGGGTCGCCCTCAAAGTTCGAGGAATTTATGGGATTTTAATTCATCACCATCACCATTATCATCGCCACCATCATCATCATCATCATCATTTGGAAGTTGCGTGTGTTTGTAAAATATAAAAATTAAACGGTACATGATGGTGATGTGTTTTTTTTACTTTCACGGTATGTTATGGTTAAGCACTTTTAATAAACTGTAAGCTCATTCCTTGAATAAATTGGAAATGGTACCTGGTGCTGTTTTTTGTTTTTTTAAAGCATTTTTTGTGAAACTGTAATCATGTGCATTTGTGGTCAAAAATATTTTAAACTTTTAAAATTTTCCTCTATGAATCAGGAATCACCGGGAACCTATAACCTATCCCCCTTTTCCCCCATTGAAACAATGCCACGGCATACATTCGCGGTTTGGTCCTCTATTCGGGGATTTTCACGAATCGGGAACCTATCCCCCCTTTTCCATTGAAACAATGTCCCGCTATTCGTGGTTTCGCAATTCGTGGATTTTCAGGTACGTATCCCCCGTGAATTGTGAGGTCACACAGTACATACATACAGTCATGGCCAAAAATATTGGCACACTTGCACTTTTTTCAAATAATGCACCATTTATTCCAGAAAATTGTTGAAATTAAAACATATTTTGGTATCTGTTACATATTTAGGTGAATGTATGTAAATTACCATTCAGGTTGCTTATCCGTGTGTATTATATTAAGGGTTGTTGTGATGGGAGGGTCAGGAGCCCTTCGGAACCAGTGGCCGAAAACGGAAGTGGCCGGGAAACGGAAGAAGAAAAGACGAGGAGAGAAAAGGACGGTGCTTCTTCTTCCTCGCCCCGCGACGACGAGAAGGTGGAATCGACCTTACGCTGCGCGGAAAACGCGCCGTTGCGAAACGTCTGGCGAGAGGAGTTACCTGGGCGGTAAAATACCTTTTGACACGTCCAGTCACCGTGAGTTCGTGCACGAAACCAAGCGTCCGGGACAGTTTGCCCCGTCTACAAAGACGCGTACGGGTCCGCACGTTGGGCCTCGCTCGCGTCGGAAGCCGCGCTGGGTTTTGCCCCGTCTACAAAGACGCGTACGGGTCCGCACGTTGGGCCTCGCTCGCGTCGGAAGCCGCGCTGGGTTTTTGCCCATCCACAAGGACGCGTAAGGGTCGCACTTGGGGCCTCGCACACGTTGGACGCCGCGCTGGGTTTGCCCCGTGGCTTGGCAAGGAGGTGCGCTGCAGCCGCGGCCCCAGTCCGAGACGGCACGTTTAGAGCCCGTCCGCCCGGGGCTCGTTCAACCGCCCGTGTGCGGAGAGGAGAGACATTGACCACGGAGGGAGTCAGGAGTGGGGCTCACGTGAGGAATGTATAAGATTAAGATGGCCATCTTAGAGTTTGTGTAGATGAGTTCACATGGTTGTAATATTGATTGTGCATTGTTGATGGTTGTTGATTGCTCAGTGAATATATTATTGATTATTCCGGATCCTTGGTGTGGGGTTTCTTCTTGACCGGAATTCATATTGATTGCGTTACGAAAGCGTATAAACCATATATCTTTCTGGCGGGGTCCCTCCCACGGTCCGGGGGTCACCAAGACCAGGTAGTTACCGGGAGGACCACGTAACAGAATTGGGGGCTCGTCCAAATTACGATTTGCGGTTTCGCAATTGGGTCTACGTCCGGGATCTAAAAGTGTATAAAATAATAAAATAATAATATTTTTGGTAATTAAAATTTATTAATTAATTATTAATTGGTAATATTTTTTTTTGAGAAATTGGGGAAAGTCTTGGGGTGAAGGTTAACAGGTGTTAACGATAGGCACCATGGCGTTTGTGGCACAGAACTTTGGGGTAACCCCGAGTGAGGCACAGTTCCGAGCGTTGCTAAAGTCGGATCTCTTGAAATTGGCCAAACATTTTAACTTGGAGGTCCGAACTAATTTGAGGAAGGCAGAGTTGCAGGCCACGGTGATACAATCTATGGTGGGATTAGGAACATGGGACGAATTAGCCTGGGAGTGGCTACCCGAAGAACCAGAAGACGTTGAGCTCCGGAAACTGGAGTTGCAATTACGGAGCCAGGAACGGATAAAAGAAGAGGAAAGGAAAGCAGAAAAGGAAAGAGCAGAAGAAGAAAGGAAAGCAGAAGAGAGAAGAGAAGAGAAACAAGCACAAGAAAGGAGAGTGGAACGAGAACTCCAGGAAAGGTTAGCAGAAGAAGAAAGGAAAGCAGAAAAGGAAAGAGCAGAAGAAGAAAGGAAAGCAGAAAAGGAAAGAGCAGAAGAGGAAAGGAAAGCAGAAGAGAGGAGAGAAGAGAAGCAAGCAGAGGAAAGGAGAGTGGAACGAGAACTCCAGGAAAGAAGAGAAAAGGAACAAGCAGAGGAAAGGAGAGCTGCAAGGGACCTCGAAGCAGAGGAGAGAAAAGCGGAAAGGGAATTAAAGGAACGTGACATGGAGCTTCAGCAAGAAATCAAATGCAAGGAGCTGGAGTTAATGAGAGAACGGGGAGAGGCACCACCCTTGCTGACGGGGTCGACACCTAACCAGAAAACCTGGGATGTGGGCAGACATGTGAGGCTGGTTCCACCGTTCAGTGAAAAGGAAGTCGCGAAATTCTTCCCACACTTTGAGAAAGTGGCTCGACAATTAAACTGGCCGGAGGAGGCCTGGACCATACTCGTACAAAGTGTGCTGGTGGGGAAAGCTCAGGAAATTTATTCGGCGCTACCAATGGACCAATGTGCAGATTATGAGGTACTGAAGAAGCACATCCTCAAGGCCTATGAGTTGGTTCCGGAAGCTTACAGGCAAAAATTCAGGAATGCCAGGAAGAGGGAGAGTGAGACCCATGTGGAGTTTGCCAGAGTGAAAGAAAACATGTTTGATCGGTGGTGTGAGTCAAAAGGAGTCGGGAAAGACTTCGAGAAATTGCGGGACTTGATCCTGGTGGAGGAATTCCAGCAGTGTGTCCACGAGGACATCAAAGTGTACCTGCAGGAAAAGAAGGTACCAAAGTTGTGGGACGCAGCCACCATGGCAGATGATTATGCCTTAACCCACCGAATAGGGGTCCACGAACCTAACTCCTCGCCTAGATCTCCGCAGGGGAGGTGGGGAACAGCAGGTGCGGAGAACGACCATACATGGCGGCGGCCTCGAGAGGATTATGGGGACAACTATGATACCCCACCGGTTCGAAATCGGAGGGATGAGGGCCCAAGACAAACTTATAGTTCGGGGGGCCCGAGGCAGACCACGAGTTTTTCCTCCGGGCCTACTTGCGCTTTTTGCAAGAAACCTGGACACTTGATGTCCAGTTGTTACCGCATGAAAAGCGAAGACCCAGAGCGGAGTCCGACGACTACGACTCCAAACGCAATGGCCATTGTGAGAAATCGCCATCAAAAGGGTTACCAACCCTTTATTTCAGAGGGGTTTGTGTCACGGGATGGAGCCTCGACTAACCGGAAACCGGTTAGGATATTGAGGGACACAGGGGCACATCAATCTTTAATGCTTGAAGGCATTTTGCCATGGTCCGAGGAGACGGCAACGGGGGATAGTGTTCGTTTACAGGGGATCGGGGGCGGTGTTAGTGCTCCCCTTCATGTCATCCATTTGGAGTCCGATTTGGTGTCAGGACCGGTCACCGTCGGTTTACAAGCCACGCTTCCTGTAGAGGGTGTATCTGTGGTTATTGGGAATGATTTGGCCGGGGGTCAAGTTTATGGTAACCTGAGGGTTGGTAAAGAGCCCAGCAGGGAAAATAACGCCACACCAGCTCGGGATGGCGACAAAAGTGCCAAGTTATTTGTAGGGGGACTGAACTTCAACACAGAGGAAGAAGTTCTGACCTCTGTCTTCAACAGATATGGGCCGCTGGTGGAAGTGCGGTTGGTAAGAGACTGGGCAACGCAACAGTCAAGAGGGTTCGGCTTTGTCACGTTTGCCAGCACAAAAGACGCCAGAGAGGCAGAGAAGAATTGGAATGGCAAGGATTTGGAGGGTCGGACCATAACAGTAGGGAAGGCATTTCGTAGGCGTCGAGAGGTCTACAGGAGAGGACAACTGGGCGGTAGTTTTGGTGGTGGCCGAGAAGGAGACCGCTATTCATGGGACTACAGGGACCAGTGGTCCCACCCTAATTATTAGGGAAGTTCTGAGAAGTTGAAGCACTGAAGGCGGCGGAGCCGCCGAGCCAAGATTCCTACACGAATTAACCGTGAACGCCGTTCCTAAAGGCGTCCAGGTAGTGAACTTTCATGCACGGGCTAACCGTGAACTCCACGTTCCTCAAGGCGCCCATGTAGAGAACTTTCCTGCACGGACTAACCGTGAACTCCGCGTTCCTAAAGGCATCCATGTAGTGAATACTCGGCTTGGCCTCCCGGAAAAGGTGCTATCGAGTTGCTTAACTTTGGATCTTTGATCAACCCTTAACCTTCATTACCAAGATACGGACGGGCCAAGTCAGAGGGTCCTGAGATGGAGTTTGATTTGGCAGGGACAAGGTCGTTGTTGGTACTTAGTCCAGAGGGAGTAATCTGGAGGGGTTGGGGTGAAATTTTGGTTGCTTTATTTTTAAGTGATAACTGTGCCCGGGGGGAACGGATAATGTGGGGGGGGTTGAGTGATCTGGTTTGTTTCTCCAAATTGGCCGGCAAAGAAAGTTTTCGCTGGGTTCAAACTTTCTTTCTTGAAGGGGGGGAGTGTTACATATTTAGGTGAATGTATGTAAATTACCATTCAGGTTGCTTATCCGTGTGTATTATATTAAGGGTTGTTGTGATGGGAGGGTCAGGAGCCCTTCGGAACCAGTGGCCGAAAACGGAAGTGGCCGGGAAACGGAAGAAGAAAAGACGAGGAGAGAAAAGGACGGTGCTTCTTCTTCCTCGCCCCGCGACGACGAGAAGGTGGAATCGACCTTACGCTGCGCGGAAAACGCGCCGTTGCGAAACGTCTGGCGAGAGGAGTTACCTGGGCGGTAAAATACCTTTTGACACGTCCAGTCACCGTGAGTTCGTGCACGAAACCAAGCGTCCGGGACAGTTTGCCCCGTCTACAAAGACGCGTACGGGTCCGCACGTTGGGCCTCGCTCGCGTCGGAAGCCGCGCTGGGTTTTGCCCCGTCTACAAAGACGCGTACGGGTCCGCACGTTGGGCCTCGCTCGCGTCGGAAGCCGCGCTGGGTTTTTGCCCATCCACAAGGACGCGTAAGGGTCGCACTTGGGGCCTCGCACACGTTGGACGCCGCGCTGGGTTTGCCCCGTGGCTTGGCAAGGAGGTGCGCTGCAGCCGCGGCCCCAGTCCGAGACGGCACGTTTAGAGCCCGTCCGCCCGGGGCTCGTTCAACCGCCCGTGTGCGGAGAGGAGAGACATTGACCACGGAGGGAGTCAGGAGTGGGGCTCACGTGAGGAATGTATAAGATTAAGATGGCCATCTTAGAGTTTGTGTAGATGAGTTCACATGGTTGTAATATTGATTGTGCATTGTTGATGGTTGTTGATTGCTCAGTGAATATATTATTGATTATTCCGGATCCTTGGTGTGGGGTTTCTTCTTGACCGGAATTCATATTGATTGCGTTACGAAAGCGTATAAACCATATATCTTTCTGGCGGGGTCCCTCCCACGGTCCGGGGGTCACCAAGACCAGGTAGTTACCGGGAGGACCACGTAACAGTATCCACTTTTGTATTTCTTTGGTTTGCAGTGGAGCAAAACAAAAAAAGCAGAAAAAATTACTAAATCTTAGCTTATTCCACACAGAAATCCTAAAATGGTCCGGACAATATTATTGGTACCTTTTAGAAGTTGTTAGAAATAATTAGATTTCAAGCAGGTGATTCTCCTTTACTTTGGAATTGAACTCACCTGTGGTGAGTTTCAGGTGCCTGCAATATAAAAATCACTCATTCAACCAGTTTGAATTGAGAAAAGGAGTCATTCTGCTGTTTTGTGTCACTGGGTGTACGTCAATGAGCATCGAGAAAAGAAAGAAAACCAGGGAATTGTCTGAGGAGGTCAGACACAAGATTGTAGCCAAGCATGGACAATGTCAAGGCTTCAAGTTCATCTCCAGAGATCTTCATGATCCCGTGTCCATCGTACGCAATGTTATCAGAGAGTTTAAGGCCCATGGCACTGCAGCCAACCTCCCTGGACGTGGCCGCAAGAGAAAACTTGATCGAAGATTGCAGCGAAGAATTGTTTGAATGGTGGAGAAAGCACCTCGATCAACCACCAAATAGATTCAAGCTGACCTTCGGACACTAGGTACGACAGTTTCAACTCACACCATCCATCGCCAACTCAATGAAAGGGAGTTCTATGATAGGAGACCCAGGAGGAACTCATTGCTAAGAAAGCCTGACTGGAGTTTGTCAAAACACACCTGAACAAGACAAGCTCCTTCTGGGAGAATATCCTGTGGACAGATGAGACCAAATTAGAGGTTTTTGGTAAAGCACATCATCTCTATGTTTACAGAAAACAAAATGAAGCCTTCAAAGAAAAGAACACCTTCCCTACAGTCAAACATGGAGGAAGTTCAGTGATGTTTTGGGGTTGCTGTGCTGCCTCTGGCACTGGGTGCCCTGAATGTGTGCATGGCATCATTAAATCAGGAGATTACCAAGGCATTTGTTCAATGCAATGTTCAACCGAGTGTCAGAAAGCTGGTCAAAGCATGTCAAAGGTCAGGGGTCTTTCAGCAGGACAATGACCCTAAATACACTTCAAAAAGCACTCAGGAATGGTTCAAGACAAAACGCTGGACTGTTCTGAAGTCCAGATCCAGATCCAGATCCAGATCCAGTCCAGGACAGCAATCAGTCCAGATCTAAAACCCATTGAACACCTGTGGGGAGATCTGAAAGCAGCAGTTGGGAGAAGGCACACTTCAAATCTGGGAGAATTGGAGCAGTTTGCACAAGAAGAGTGGGACAAACTGCCAGTAGAGAGGTGAAGGAAGCTCATCCATGGCTCAAACAATAACCATACACGCACGCACGCACACACACACACACACACACACACACACACACACACACACACACACACACACACACACACACACACACACACACATCTCTATACCACTTCCACGTCCGCCTGACCTACTGGTCCCTTCCTGCACAGTGGTCCTGTGAAGAGTTTTCCTTGTTTCAGGACAAGATGAAGGTTCTGCCAGTTTTTCCTCTTCTTCCTTTTCTCTGTAGCCTTCCACATTTTGTGGCTCTCAGCCTTGTTTGGGACGGATTTCTAAGAAACGATCCTTATGCCCGACACTGCATTTTTTCATCCCCAAACTCTTCAGCTTCCTGGGGTTTTTAACTATGTGCAATGGGAATTTTGGGGCAGACTGCATTATTTCAAAACCGCCATATTGTGCAAAAAACGAACTGCAGTGGCGTGCATTACTGTTTTCGCCACCGAGTTAGCATCCATAAGATTTACACACGTGATGGGCGGACAGGATCACCGAGAGGTCCGCACACCTCTCAGCTGTATGGCCTGAGTTTGAATCCCGACCGAGCTATAAACTGTCATCCGGTGTTTCACAGGCACGGTGATCCATCAATGTGTGTTCCGTCCCTCATACAGTATGGATGTTAAAATGGGAATCCTGTCGTTAAATATCCCACGCTGTCTTTCGTGAAGACAAGGCGAACTATCGCTGGCACCATGAACAAATTACGAATTTCACATTTTTGTTCGTGAGAGCAGAAACTTCATGACACACGTGTGCAACATCGTTAGTCGTCACCATCACCATCATCAGATCCCAAAATTCTGTGCATGACTCTGATATCCGTCCTACATTAATTCTCCGATGTCTCCTTTGCCCCCAAATCAACTTTCAGTGATCTGGCATGTTTTGTGATAATTGTACAACAAGTAACTTCTACAATCCACTCGTGTGTTCGATCAGCTGTACAATGACTCCTCTTCTTTCACAGTCACTGATGCAATGCAAGTTGAGTTATGTTGCTCGTATAAGATTTTAATGTTAGTGACAAAAATATTCAGATTATATATATATATCTGTGCAGCGTCTGTCCTGTGTTTTGTTGTGTTGTCTTGTGTTGTGTTTGTTGTCTTGTCACTGAACTACTTTCTCAAACTTTTGTGAAATCGTACCAAACTTCTGGTATGCACATATCTCTCCCGTCGGTATGTCCTAAGGGTATATATATATTTTTTTCCTTTTTCCCCCTTTTTTTTTGGAATTCTTTTGGGAAAATGTTTTTTTTCAACTTCAATTGTTTATAAAATGTGATATCACGTATATTACAAATACATTTGTGCAAAATAATTGTTTGAATTATGATTGGTTTAAACCATGACAAAACGGCAACTCGGGTGCAGTCATTTATCTATATATCTACACATCCGGGCAGTGTCTGTGTTGTCACTTAACGACTCCCTCAAACTTTTGTTTCAGTGGTTGTGAAGTGTTTTTAATAACGTTGTGGTGGTTTTGAATCACGTGGTGGTGAGGTATTTTGAATTATGTGGTGGTGAGGTGTTTTTAAATCACATTGTGGTGAGGTGTTTTTAAATCACATGGTGGTGAGGTGTTTTTAAATCACATGGTGGTGAGGTGTTTTTAAATCACATTGTGGTGAGGTGTTTTTAAATCACATTGTGGTGAGGTGTTTTGAGTGGTGGTGAGGTATTTATAATTACGTGGTGGTGAGGTGTTTTGAATTATGTGGTGGTGAGGTGTTTTGAATTACTTGGTGATGAGGTGTTTTTAAATGACGTGGTGGTGAGGTGTTTTTAATTTCGTGGCTGTGAGGTGTTTTTTTTACGTGTTTTATGGTTGTGAGGTGTTTTTAATTTTGTGGTGGTGAGGTGTTTTTATTACGTGTTTTATGGCCGTGAGGTGTTTTTATTACGTGTTTTATGGCTGTGAGGTGTTTTCAATTTCGTGGTGGCGAGGTGTTTTTAATTTTGTGGTGGTGAGGTGTTTTTATTACGTGTTTTATGGCTGTGAGATGTTTTAAATTACTTGGTGGTAAGGTGTTTTGAATTACATGGTGGTGAGGTGTTTTGAATTACTTCGTGGTGAGGTGTTTTTAAATGACGTGGTGGTGGTGAATGAATGAATGAATGAATGAATGATCGTTTTAAGGCCATTTTCCCCACTAGAGCAGGGGTTAGCCTTGCGGGCCCCATGACAATCATGGTTCCCTGTTTGAGGCAATGTATTTATGGCCGGATGCCCTTCCTGATGCCAACCCTTAGTCGCCTCTTACGATGCGCAGGGATACGGTGTACCTATCCTAAACCGGGGTACACACCGGGATCATTCATCCCAGCAAGCTGGTACTCAATTTGCCGACCTCGGAAGGATGACAGGCTGAGTCAACCCCCCTGGTGTTAATTCAGCGATCGACCGGGATTCGAACCCAGGATCCTAGGATCCCAAGCCAGCACCCTAACCACTAAGCCAACACCAGGTGGTGAGGTGTTTTTAATTTCGTGGCTGTGAGGTGTTTTTAAATTACTTGGTGGTGAGGTGTTTTTAATTTCGTGGCTGTGAGGTGTTTTTAAATTACTTGGTGGTGAGGTGTTTTTAATTTCGTGGCTGTGAGGTGTTTTTAAATTACTTGGTGGTGAGGTGTTTTTAATTTCGTGGCTGTGAGGTGTTTTTAAATTACTTGGTGGTGAGGTGTTTTTAATTTCGTGGCTGTGAGGTGTTTTTATTATGTGTTTTATGGCTGTGAGGTGTTTTTATTATGTGTTTTATGGCTGTGAGGTGTTTTTATTCCATGTTTTATGGCTGTGAGGTGTTTTTATTATGTGTTTTATGGCTGTGAGGTGTTTTTATTATGTGTTTTATGGCTGTGAGGTGTTTTTATTCCGTGTTTTATGGCTGTGAGGTGTTTTTATTATGTGTTTTATGGTTGTGAGGTGTTGTTAAATTTGTGGTGGTGAGGTGTTTTTAATTTCGTGGCTGTGAGGTGTTTTTATTACGTGTTTTATGGCTGTGAGGTGTTTTTAAATTACTTGGTGGTGAGGTGTTTTTAATTTCGTGGCTGTGAGGTGTTTTTATTCCGTGTTTTATGGCTGTGAGGTGTTTTTAATTTCGTGGTGGTGAGGTGTTTTTATTCCGTGTTTTATGGCTGTGAGGTGTTTTTAATTTCGTGGTGGTGAGGTGTTTTTAATTTCGTGGCTGTGAGGTGTTTTTATTCCGTGTTTTATGGCTGTGAGGTGTTTTTAATTTCGTGGTGGTGAGGTGTTTTTATTCCGTGTTTTATGGCTGTGAGGTGTTTTTAAATTACTTGGTGGTGAGGTGTTTTTAATTTCGTGGCTGTGAGGTGTTTTTATTCCGTGTTTTATGGCTGTGAGGTGTTTTTATTCCGTGTTTTATGGCTGTGAGGTGTTTTTATTATGTGTTTTATGGTTGTGAGGTGTTTTTATTCCGTGTTTTATGGCTGTGAGGTGTTTTTATTCCGTGTTTTATGGCTGTGAGGTGTTTTTATTCCGTGTTTTATGGCTGTGAGGTGTTTTTATTCCGTGTTTTATGGCTGTGAGGTGTTTTTATTCCGTGTTTTATGGCTGTGAGGTGTTTTTATTATGTGTTTTATGGTTGTGAGGTGTTTTTATTCCGTGTTTTATGGCTGTGAGGTGTTTTTATTCCGTGTTTTATGGCTGTGAGGTGTTTTTATTATGTGTTTTATGGCTGTGAGGTGTTTTTATTCCGTGTTTTATGGCTGTGAGGTGTTTTTATTATGTGTTTTATGGTTGTGAGGTGTTTTTAAATTTGTGGTGGTGAGGTGTTTTTATTCCGTGTTTTATGGCTGTGAGGTGTTTTTATTACGTGTTTTATGGCTGTGAGGTGTTTTAAATTACTTGGTGGTGAGGTGTTTTGAATTACGTGGTGGTGAGGTGTTTTTAATTACGTGGTGGTGAGGTGTTTTGAATTACGTGGTGGTGAGGTGTTTTGAATTACGTGGTGGTGAGGTGTTTTGAATTACGTGGTGGTGAGGTGTTTTGAATTACATGGTGGTGAGGTGTAATCGTCCCCAACTTCCAGTCTGCACCTACCCCTCCCCTATGTGTGTGCTGAGGGGATCTTTCTTGAAAAAAAAAACATTCAACCTAAATCTTCAACCTAAATTGCCTATAAAAATGTAATATCACAAACACAACAAATACATTTGTGCAAAATAATAGTTTGTATTATGATTGGTGTAAATCATGACAACACAGCAACTCAGGTGCAGTCATTATCCTCAGCTAAAATAAGCCCGATCCTCAGTAACGACGCTTGGTGAGGCGAGCGCAGCGAGTCGAGCCAAGCTTGTATATATATATGTCTGTGCAGTGTCTGTCTTGTCTTGTCTTGTGTTGTCACTGAACTACTCCCTCAAACTTTTGTGAAATCGTACCAAAATTCTGGTATGCACATATCTCACGCGTCGGTATGTCGTAAGGGTATTTTCTTTGAAAATTTTTCCAATTTTTTGTTTTTTGTTTGTTTTTTTTGGAATTTTTTTGGGAATTTTTTTTATTCAACTTCAATTATTTATAAAAGGTGATATCACGTATATTACAAATACATTTGTGCATTATGATTGCTTGAATTATGATTGGTGTAAACCATGACAAAGCAGCAACTCATGTACAGTCATTTATCTATATATCTTCACATCTGGGTCTGTGTTGTCACTTAACGACTCCCTCAATCTTTTGTTTCCGTGGTTGTGAAGTATTTTTAATAACGTTGTCGTGGTTTTGAATCACGTGATGGTGAAGTATTTTGAATTACGTGGTGGTGAGGTGTTTTTAATTTCGTATTTTGTGGCTGTGAGGTGTTTTTAATTACGTGTTTCGTGGCTGTGAGGTGTTTTTAATTACGTGTTTCGTGGCTGTGAGGTGTGTTTAATTTCGTGTTTTGTGGCTGTGAGGTGTTTTTAATTTCGTGTTTTGTGGCTGTGAGGTGTTTTTAATTACGTGTTTCGTGGCTGTGAGGTGTTTTTAATTTCGTGTTTTGTG
Organism: Myxine glutinosa; assembly: GCF_964187855.1. Lineage (NCBI taxonomy): Eukaryota > Metazoa > Chordata > Myxini > Myxiniformes > Myxinidae > Myxine > Myxine glutinosa. Next base: position 178,442,560 of record NC_136267.1, read on the forward strand.
GCTGTGAGGTGTGTTTAATTTCGTGTTTTGTGGCTGTGAGGTTTTTTTAATTTAGTGTTTCGTGGCTGTGATGTGTTTTTAATTTCGTGTTTCGTGGCTGTGAGGTGTTTTTAATTTCATGTTTCGTGGCTGTGAGGTGTTTTTAATTTCGTGTTTTGTGGCTGTGAGGTGTTTTTAATTTCGTGTTTCGTGGCTGTGGGGTGTTTTTAATGTCGTGTTTTGTGGCTGTGAGTTGTTTTTAATTTCATGTTTCATGGCTGTGAGGTGTTTTGAATTTCGTGTTTTGTGGCTGTGAGTTGTTTTTAATTTCGTGTTTCGTGGCTGTGGGGTGTTTTTAATTTCGTGTTTTGTGGCTGTGAGGTGTTTTGAATTTCGTGTTTTGTGGCTGTGAGTTGTTTTTAATTTCGTGTTTCGTGGCTGTGGGGTGTTTTTAATTTCGTGTTTTGTGGCTGTGAGTTGTTTTTAATTTCGTGTTTTGTGGCTGTGAGGTGTTTTTAATTTCGTGTTTTGTGGCTGTGAGTTGTTTTTAATTTCGTGTTTCGTGGCTGTGGGGTGTTTTTAATTTCGTGTTTTGTGGCTGTGAGGTGTTTTTAATTTCGTGTTTTGTGGCTGTGAGTTGTTTTTAATTTCGTGTTTCGTGGCTGTGGGGTGTTTTTAATTTCGTGTTTTGTGGCTGTGAGTTGTTTTTAATTTCGTGTTTCGTGGCTGTGGGGTGTTTTTAATTTTGTGTTTCGTGGCTGTGAGTTGTTTTTAATTTCGTGTTTCGTGGCTGTGGGGTGTTTTTAATTTCGTGGCTATGAGGTGTTTTTAATTTCGTGTTTCGTGGCTGTGGGGTGTTTTTAATTTCGTGGCTGTGAGGTGTTTTTAATTTCGTGTTTTGTGGCTGTGAGTTGTTTTTAATTTCGTGTTTCCTGGCTGTGAGGTGTTTTTAATTTCGTGTTTCCTGGCTGTGAGTTATTTTTAATTTCGTGTTTCGTGGCTGTGAGTTATTTTTAATTTCGTGTTTCGTGGCTGTGAGGTGTTTTTAATTTCGTGTTTTGTGGCTGTGAGTTGTTTTTAATTTCGTGTTTCCTGGCTGTGAGGTGTTTTTAATTTCGTGTTTCCTGGCTGTGAGGTGTTTTTAATTTCGTGTTTCGTGGCTGTGAGTTATTTTTAATTTCGTGTTTCGTGGCTGTGGGGTGTTTTTAATTTCGTGGCTATGAGGTGTTTTTAATTTCGTGTTTCGTGGCTGTGGGGTGTTTTTAATTTCGTGGCTGTGAGGTGTTTTTAATTTCGTGTTTTGTGGCTGTGAGTTGTTTTTAATTTCGTGTTTTGTGGCTGTGAGGTGTTTTTAATTTCGTGTTTCGTGGCTGTGGGGTGTTTTTAATTTCGTGGCTGTGAGGTGTTTTTCATTACGTGTTTCGTGGCTGTGAGGTGTTTTTCATTACGTGTTTCGTGGCTGTGAGGTGTTTTTAATTATGTTTCATGGCTGTGAGGTGTTTTTTATCTCGTGGCTGTGAGGTGTTTTTAATTTTGTGGCTGTGAGGTTTTTAATTATGTTTCATGGCTGTGAGGGTTTTTTTTATCTCGTGGCTGTGAGGTGTTTTTAATTTCGTGGCTGTGAGGTGTTTTTAATTTTGTGTTTTGTGGCTGTGAGTTGTTTTTAATTTCGTGTTTCGTGGCTGTGAGGTGTTTTTTTATCTCGTGGCTGTGAGGTGTTTTTAATTTCGTGGCTGTGAGGTGTTTTTAATTTCGTGTTTTGTGGCTGTGAGTTGTTTTTAATTTCGTGTTTTGTGGCTGTGAGTTGTTTTTAATTTCGTGTTTTGTGGCTGTGAGTTGTTTTTAATTTCGTGTTTTGTGGCCTAGAGTTGTTTTTAATTTCGTGTTTTGTGGCTGTGAGTTGTTTTTAATTTCGTGTTTTGTGGCTGTGAGGTGTTTTTAATTTTGTGTTTCGTGGCTGTGAGTTGTTTTTAGTTTTGTGTTTCGTGGCTGTGAGTTGTTTTTAATTTCGTGTTTCGTGGCTGTGGGGTGTTTTTAATTTCGTGGCTGTGAGGTGTTTTTAATTTCGTGGCTGTGAGGTGTTTTTCATTACGTGTTTCGTGGCTGTGAGGTGTTTTAAATTATGTTTCATGGCTGTGAGTTGTTTTTAATTTCGTGTTTTGTGGCTGTGAGTTGTTTTTAATTTCGTGTTTTGTGGCTGTGAGTTGTTTTTAATTTCGTGTTTTGTGGCTGTGAGTTGTTTTTAATTTCGTGTTTCGTGGCTGTGAGGTGCTTTTAATTTCGTGTTTTGTGGCTGTGAGGTGTTTTTATTTTGTATTTCGTGGCTGTGAGTTGTTTTTAATTGTGTGTTTCGTGGCTGTGAGTTGTTTTTAATTTCGTGTTTCGTGGCTGTGAAGTGTTTTTAATTTCGTGTTTTGTGGCTGTGAGGTGTTTTTAATTTTGTGTTTCGTGGCTGTGAGTTGTTTTTAATTTCGTGTTTTGTGGCTGTGGGGTGTTTTTAATTTCGTGTTTTGTGGCTGTGAAGTGTTTTTAATTTCGTGTTTTGTGGCTGTGAGTTGTTTTTAATTTTGTGTTTCGTGGCTGTGAGTTGTTTTTAATTTCGTGTTTCGTGGCTGTGGGGTGTTTTTAATTTCGTGGCTGTGAGGTGTTTTTAATTTCGTGGCTGTGAGGTGTTTTTCATTACGTGTTTCGTGGCTGTGAGGTGTTTTTAATTATGTTTCATGGCTGTGAGTTGTTTTTAATTTCGTGTTTTGTGGCTGTGAGTTGTTTTTAATTTCGTGTTTCGTGGCTGTGAGTTGTTTTTAATTTCGTGTTTTGTGGCTGTGAGTTGTTTTTAATTTCGTGTTTCGTGGCTGTGAGGTGCTTTTAATTTCGTGTTTTGTGGCTGTGAGGTGTTTTTATTTTGTATTTCGTGGCTGTGAGTTGTTTTTAATTTTGTGTTTCGTGGCTGTGAGTTGTTTTTAATTTCGTGTTTCGTGGCTGTGGGGTGTTTTTAATTTCATGGCTGTGAGGTGTTTTTAATTTCGTGGCTGTGAGTTGTTTTTAATTTCGTGTTTCGTGGCTGTGAGTTGTTTTTAATTTCATGTTTTGTGGCTGTGAGGTGTTTTTAATTTTGTGTTGCGTGGCTGTGAGTTGTTTTTAATTTTGTGTTTCGTGGCTGTGAGTTGTTTTTAATTTCGTGTTTCGTGGCTGTGGGGTGTTTTTAATTTCATGGCTGTCAGGTGTTTTTAATTTCGTGGATGTGAGGTGTTTTTCATTACGTGTTTCGTGGCTGTGAGGTGTTTTTAATTATGTTTCATGGCTGTGAGGTGTTTTTTATTTCGTGGCTGTGAGGTGTTTTTAATTTCGTGGCTGTGAGGTGTTTTTAATTTTGTGGTGGTGAGGTGTTTTGAATTACTTGTTGGTGAGGTACAACACAACACAACAACTCAGGTACAGTCATTATCCTTCCCTAAAATAAGCCTGCTCCTCTGCAACGACGTGTGGTGAGTCGAGCGCAGCTGGTATATATACACGCCATTGTCTCTTCCCCCCCCCCCCCCCCCCCACTCTTTCTCCCTCTCTGGCTTTGTTGGTTATGCACAGCCATAAATCTTAAGTTACAGACTCCAAACTCAGGGTACCTATACAACTTTGTGTGGGGGGTAACATAGGCTATATGGCCAATGCGGGGGTGTGGGGAGCGGTGGGGCGTAAATTCTTTCAGTAAATGTGTACCGTGTAGCACCACCTCGTGGTGGCCGAGGGTATTACAATTTCCACTTATTACATGGACAACGCTGAGGTTAAAGCACTCTTCGCACGGGTAAATTTGTCTTCCTTTCATTCTTCTCACTCAAAATTGAGGGGCCTGTCAAAGTGGGAGCAATAATACCCAGAGGGACTAATTGGTCTGTCAGCGAAGCGACGGGTCAATTCCTCTAGAAATGATATAAATCAGTTGTGCTGCACATTTGTGTTTTAGTTCGTTCAATAAATAAGTTGACCGATTTCAAACATTGCACATTTTTCTGGAGATCATGACTTAACAAAAGACATGCCTTCTGTTTTGTTTTGACACTACAGAGGACAAGGCTTGTTGAAAACTATCCAGGAACTATTCCATCAAGCTGAAGTGAGTTGTGTTCACCACAAATTCAGTAATGTATGAGCACAGGTGAAATCTTGTATTTGGAATTAGGATTTGGATTGAAGATATGAAATTATCCGAACCCTTCACGTGCTTATCCATTGCTGAGTAAAAGTTAGGAGCATTCCATAAATATAACAACAGAAGGTCCACTCAAGGTGTTTTTATTTGAAATCAATCAGTCATTTGTCCTGCCATGACAAAATGAAAAAGAATGAATGAAAATGGAAGTATTTATAAATATATACACAGACTTGGCATTTAATATGGAATAAATTTTTTTTTCTTGACTTGGGTTTACTTTCTGAACTCAGTATATCAATCTGGTGAGTTTATTTTACCCTTCGGTGATGTCTTTGTTGAAAGAACCATGTCACTGATTGTCTTTCGCAGCAAGAAGTCAATAACAGGATTATATCACAGGTGGCGTGACAAAATGTAAGGACAGGTACATTTGACGATTGGCTTCACAATCGGGTATATTAGTCTGGCAGGTAGGTGTAACAATTGTGGGTTTATACGTACAAGCATGAAATTTGGCACAGTCATAGATAATAGTCTAATGAATAATTCCAGATATGGACCCACCGCGAAAACGTCCTATGGTAGCCGTGGCGGCCATTTTACAAATGGCGGCCATTGACCAGGCTCATGAGCAAAATAATGCTGCTGTGAAGAGTGACGGTGGTGCTGTTGGACTCACTCAAAATCCAAATGCTCTTAGAAGATGGATGGTGGCTGGGCCGGAACTGGTTAGAATGACTACCGAGTTTGAAGCATCCATGGAGGGAAGGAAAATAAGGATTAATCAAGACACACGCCACCATGAGCAAACATATAGTTCACAGGTAATCTTTACTCAACATGTCAAACGTCTGGTTGAAGTAATAGAGGAAATGGGAAACCCCTTCCTAGAAGAGAGTACAGACTTGCTGCGGCTGGACACAAGAGACATTGCTGACCCAACTGTTGTTTCTACTGTTCAACAGGCTGAGGAGATAGGTAAGCAACAGCACAAGACCTTCGTAGCAGACCGTCTACTGGAGCGAACCGTACCTCTTACTGAGCCAATAAAGAAGAATAAACTCCCATTGTTTAGTCGATCGTCTCCAAGAGAGAAATCCAAGACAAGTTTGCAAGTAACTTCGCTAAAGAGTGACTGCTCTTTATTCTCAAGACTCTACATTGCGTCTCAAACACGAGATGGTGATCTTGCAGAATTTTTCCGCCATGAAAACCAAGCATGTCCCCCGTCTTTATCTCAGCTTGGGAAGTTACGACTGGGAACCAAATCAGATCTATTGGTGTGTCTAGAGAGTTGCGCAGAGGTCAGAGGTGATGCTCCAAAACCAGATACTGACGTCACTATCCTTGACGGGGCAGTGTTGGTGAACGTTCTGAAACCAGTTGCTGCCAAAACCTTTGATGATTATGCGCTGAAAGTATTCTTGCCACACATACAAGGTCACTTGCAAAGAGCCTGTCGTGTGGATATAGTCTGGGACCAGTACCGTGACAACAGCCTGAAATCTCAAGCCAGGGACAAACGTGGGAAAGGCATTCGAAGGAGAGTTGACGGATCCAATGTTCTTCCAGGAAATTGGCAGCAGTTCCTGAGAATTGATGCAAACAAAACAGAACTGTTTGCCTTCTTGACAAAACACATCACACATCTTGTATCAGATAAGCAGATAGTCACCACGGATGGTTCAGATGTGACGTGCATTCCCGCACGCGACACCAGTCATCTTGCCCCATGTGACCATGAGGAGGCTGATACACGAATGATGATACATCTCGCGGATGCAGTCCGTGATGGATTTCAGAAAATTCTTCTGCGTACGGTGGATACAGATATAGTGGTATTGGCTGTGGCAGCAACAACCAAACTCAAAATCCAGGAGCTTTGGGTGGCCTTTGGGACAGGCCAGCACTTCAGGTATATTCCAGCACATGAAATTGCAGCACTCCTCGGACCAGATAAGTCACAGGCCCTCCCGATGTTCCATGCATACACAGGGTGTGACACAGTCTCGTCATTTAATACACGGGGCAAGAATACAGCCTGGGATACCTGGAAAGTATTTGACGAATTGACGCCAGCGTTAGTTCATCTCTCCACGGGGACAGCAGACATCTCTGATGACGTTGTGGCAGTGCTCGAGCGGTTCACCATTCTTCTCTACGATCGCACCAGCAATCTCGTCAACATAGACGAAGCTCGACAGGCACTCTTCACGAAGAAAGGACGAGCCATGCAAGCTATTCCCCCTACCAGAGGAGCCCTGGTACAACAAATCAAGAGGGCTGTGTACACGGGTGGCCACTGCTGGGGAAACATGCTCAAGGTTGTTATGGATCTGCCCTCACCTGGGGATTGGGGATGGATCGATCCCCACAACTGGAAACCCCTGTGGTCCATGCTTCCTGAAGCCAGCATTTCATCAAGGGAGCTGATTTGTTGTAAATGCAAAAAGGGTTGCAAGGGACGATGCAAGTGCAAACAAGCTAGTTTGAAATGTACCGCTTTGTGCCAGTGTGGTGGAGAAAATTGTGACGTATAAACAAGATCAAACTGGAACTATCTAGTAATATAAGTTACCGTTACAGTGCTTGGTGGGTTAATTGACATTGCTGGCAACACAAATGCAAATTGTGGTCATTTGGAGAATACAATTATGGCATATATGTGTATCTAGAGTCATTTCATTAGAACATAAAGAAGCATTTGTGTCGTCCGGTAAAAAATAATCGCGGTCAAAACGGCCATTTTGTAAAATGGCCGCCATGGCTACCATAGGACGTTTTCGCGGTGGGTCCATATCTGGAATTATTCATTAGATTATTATCTATGACTGCCAAATTTCATGCTTGTACGTCTAAACCCACAATTCTTATGATGGATACACCTATCTGCCTGACTATATAAGGGTTGTTGCGTTCTGTAATAGTGGAAAACAACTGCTGCGCATCTATAAAAGTTATTGCCGCTTCCTTTGGAGATGGTCCGTCAACTCGACATTGCTGTTTGTCATGGAGTGGTGGTTTTACGAAATTCCGGCATGAAACAGCGTGCTATTGCTCGGCAGTATGGCATCACTCAAGGTCAGGTGTCAAAGATCCTGAAACGAAATGCTCAGAGGGGTGTCCCTACTCCAATACTGAGGCCAGGACGTCCCCGCAGAACCACAAGGAGGGATGATCGCCAGCTGCACCGGTTAGTCTGCAATGGCCGTACCAAGTCAACTAATCGGCTTAGGGCTGAGTGGCAGCAACTGACAAATGTGCCTGTATCCAGAAGGCTAGTCAATCAACGACTGATTCAATAAGGCTATTGTGCCAAGCGTCCCCTGAGAAAGCCATGGATGACCAGACAACACCGCCAGCGCCGATTGCAGTGGGCCAGAGAGCACCGTCAATGGCAGCCAGGACACTGGAATCACGTGATCTTCAGTGATGAGTCTAGATGGCCGTGTCCGAGTGCGCAGACAAGTGCATGAAGCCTACAACGAAGATTGTATAGTGTCAAGAGTCCAAGCTGGAGGTGGTGGGGTGACCGTTTGGGCTGCTTTTCATGCAGGGGGCAAAGCTGACCTGGTTGTTCTGAATGGAAACCTGAACCAGTTCAAGTACAGGGCCATTCTGGAAGAAACATTGCTTCCACTTGCTCGTGCAGCCTTTCGAGGAAGCTTTGTCTTCCAAGATGACAATGCACGGCCTCATCGTGCTCGCATGATCCAACACTTTCTTTCTGACCGTGGTGTAGAGCATATGGAGCGGCCTGCCATGTCCCCGGATATGAATCCGATAGAGAACTTGTGGGCAGAATTAATGCATCAAATCGACAACTTGGACCAGCAGCCTGCCTCTGTGCGTGAATTGCAGCAGGCTATTGTCACTGCATGGCAAGCGATTCCTGCCCAAACCTTGGCAAAACTCGTGACCAGCATGCCTCAACGTGTACGTGCTCTCCTGAATGCTCATGTTGGTTACACGGAGTACTGAACTGTAATTTTACTGTCCGTAATCCCAGTCGTAATTGAACTTTTGTTTTTGTTAAAATTTTTTTGGCTAATGTGCAAAATAAAGAGATACCTCTGGAAAACGTACAGAAGTTTAACAAGTAATGTCCGTGAATTGAGTTCGATATCAGTTTACATCACTTTCAAGGATCAATTTATTTGCTTTGAAATGTCAAATGTGGTTTTTGTTTCTTTTAAAGGTCACATTAACAAAATGTAGAATAATTTCAGCATAATTCCAATGAACTTTTGGTTCTAAGTCATCTTGAAACGTAAGTTCACCCCCACAAAAAATATTCCATATTAAATGCCGTCTTTATATATATATATATATGTGTACATATATATATATATATATATATATATATATATATATATATATATATATATATATATATATATATATATATATATATATATATATATGTTTATATATATTTCCATTTTCATTCGTTCTTTTTCATTTTCTTTTTTTTTTTTTTTTTCATTTTATGTATATATATATATATATATATATATATATATATATATATATATATATATATATATATATATATATATATATATATATATATACATATATATATATATATATATATACACCAGTATATATATATATATGTACACACACACACACACACACACACACACACACACACACACACACACACACATATAAACACACAAGGACACATTTCACTTCAACCAATAGATGCAAAAATCTAGTATAAATTATCTTGTGGCCCCGGAACCAAACAAACAATATATTTGTAAAAGCCCCCATCACAACTCTTGTAGCGCCACCTTTCCCTCCTCCCCAAGCATGATTGATCGTAAATATCATCATTTTAAAATTACTCTACATTCATAAGCCCCAGATATTTCCTTCCCATCGGTATTCAAAAACACCTAATCCAGATAAACAGTCCATTCACTGAAAGGTGTTCTGCACATGGGTGCTGAACATTCTTGGGCACAATTCGTCAATTTGAAAGTGCCTTCTTGGTTTAATCTTCTCATTTTTGTCCTTATTCCTTGGCATTAGATGTTGGCAGAGGAAGGCTTTCATCTATCTACAGCTTTGCAGGGACTTTCCATGCAGGTAAGAATGAAGGACATCATCACACTATCTTCTTCTTATTATTTAATGGCCACAAATATTTCACCTTTTTGTGGGATTGGCTGGAGGGAAGCTTGTCCCAGGTCTTTCACGAATTGGCTGGCCAGGCCTGACATTCGACTAAAATTAGGCAACAAGCTGTAATTTGTTCATGGCACCAGCAATAGCTCGCCTGCTCTTCACGAAGGACACCATGGGATCTTTGACATTTGACACCAATTAAGGCTGGCAGACGGGACATCCGTTTAACTTCCATCTGAGAGTTGGCACACACACATTGATGAATCACCCTGTCTGCAAAACACTGGGATGACTCCTCAACATAAACCCATGGGAATATGATTTATTTTTTACCATCTGAAACCTTCCCGTGCACACCTGAAGTATAACCACCAGTTTTGGACTCATTCCATCCAGCGGTTCAGGAGTGCATACCAGTCAAACACACACACACACACACACACACACACACACACACACAAACTGTGTTTTATATACTAGGGCATGCCCGTACTATATATATATCTAAAATTATATCCCCCCCCTCTATTTACATGAAATGGTTTGGTCCATTCGCAAAGCCAAAGCGAACGGCTTGCGAGTACGGTGACAATCCCCCCCCCCCCCCCCCTCTATTTACATGAAATGGTTTGGTCCAAAGCGAACGGCTTGCGAGTACGGTGACAATCCCCCCCCCTCTATTTACATGAAATGGTTTGGTCCAAAGCGAACGGCTTGCGAGTACGGTGACAACCCCCCCCCCCCCCTCTATTTACATGAAATGGTTTGGTCCAAAGCGAACGGCTTGCGGAGTTTGGTAAAGAAATCGCCATAGCGTGCACAAACGCGCAGGAAAGCGAAAGAATCGCAAATTAGTTTTAATTAGTTTTAAAACATAGTTTAACGCCAACATAGCGGCAACATAGTTTGCCAACGTGAAATAAATGAATACGCTCTCAAATGTGCCGTCCGAGGCAGAGTCTGTTCGCCACGTTCGGCACACGTGATAGCTCGCTGCTCTCTGATTGGTCGAATCGTTTTTTGGCCATAGCTCGCTAACTACTTGTCCGAGTAATATGAAACCTTGAAAAGGCACATCCTCGGGTCCCCAGCAATATACCTGGCAAGTTTCAAGTATATCGGACCCGTGGTTGTCGAGAAACAGCGGTCACAGACAGACACACAGAGATTACTGGCATTATAGATAGATATATACTAGCAGAAGTACCCGGCATTGCCGGGCGGGGGAGGGGCGGGGAGGGGAACGGGGGGGGAGGGGAGGGGAGGGGAACGGGGGGGAGGGGAGGGGAGGGGAACGGGGGGGAGGGGAGGGGAGGGGAACGGGGGGGAGGGGCGAAGAGTGGGAGGGGGAGGGGGAGAGGGGAGAAGAGGGGGGGATGGGGAGGGTGAGGGAGGGGAAGAGGGAGGGGGGAGGGGCCGGAGGGGGATGGGAGGGGGGAAGGGGGAGGGGGGAGGGGGGAGGGGAGAGGGAAGAGGGGGGGATGGGGAGGGTGAGGGATGGGAGGGGGGAGGGGGGTGGGAGGGGGGAGAGGGTGGGACGCCTACACGTCCCTCGGAAGGACGTCAAATTGGGCAGCCTGTCTGCCATCATGTATACATGGTGGATGTTAAAGATCCCACAGTGTCCTTGGTGATCGAAGCATTCACAATTATATGTCTTTATTTTATATTTATATATATATATATCTCTATATCTATATCTATATTATATCCGTAGCTGTCTATATCTATATTATAATTATAATTATAATTATAATAGATTATAATAGCCGTAGATGATTCTGTCTGTCTGTCTGTCTGTTGGGTGTCTGTCCGGGGTGTGGCTTACTCGGTTTGCAGAGTAGCTCCACCCATAGCTCCACCCATAGCTCCACCCATTCTGGGAGTGGCTTCATATAATTATAAACAAATATCCACCATTTTATTAACTCGCATAGCTTTGAGGCCTGTTTTGTAGGCCTGTGGTGTCTTGCTCTCTCTCCCAGTTTTATTTCAAATCAAATTCGATATATCATTTCATTTTTCACGGTCGCTAACATAGTTTTAGACTCGGTTGAAAAAAAACGGGAAGAAAATCTGATGAAAGTTGCCGTTTATAGAACGAAATGAATTCTTAAACGCCTTTAACTTCAAGGCCATTGAGTCTCTCTCACGCCTTTATCTCCAATCTAACTCACCATATGATTTCATTTTTATCGATGGTTTCAGACTCGGTGTCAGCAATAATTGAGAACATTCCACACACGCGGGAAAATGCAGAGATATATTTTTTAAAATCGCGGCATGGTGTATCATACACCGCCCAACATGACACCGACGGCAACGTGTCGATATATATTAAAAATTCGCTTTTGCTTTTCCGTTAAGATATATTACTTTTTCGTTTGATGACAGTCGTCACA
>NC_136267.1:178459232-178529232 GCF_964187855.1 Myxine glutinosa
GAAGCACTCGGAAACATGGTGGTGGGATGATGAAGTTGGAAAGAAATTGACGAGAAGAGGATGAAGTTCAAGGAGTGGCAGAAGGCGAAGGGTATGGGAGCAGAAAAGGCAGAGCATGAAAGTTATAAGGCAGCCAAGAAGGCTGCAAAGAAAGAGGTAGCAAAGGTGCAGGAGGCATGTAGGAAAATGATCGGAGAACGCTTGGATTTGGAAGGGGGTCAGAGAGCGGTATTCAGCATTGCAAAGCAGATAGCGAAAGAGAGGTGTGATGTGATGGGGGTGAGTTGCTTGAAGGATGAAGTGGGACAAATCGTTGTGGACCCAGATGGAATTAAAGGAAGATGGAAGAGATATATGGAAATACTGTTGAATACAGAGAATGAATGGGATGGCAACACAGAGCGTAACCCAGTTTTAAAACCGGCAGAGAAGATAACCGAGAAGGAAGTTGAGGAAGCGATAAAAGCAATGAAGAGTAGAAAAGCGGGAGGGCCGACGGGAGTTGTGGGAGATATGTTGAAGGCATAGTATGTTGGGAGCATCCCACCACCAAAAAAACAAACAAAAACAAAAACAACAAAAAAACGGCAGTGGGAAATTGGGGTGTGAAGAGAATGACAGAGATCTGCAATCTGGTGGTGAAAGAAGGACGCATTCCAGTGGATTGGGAACTGAGTACCCTCGTCACTCTATACAATCTTCAATCTTCTGTCTTCTGTCTGTGGCTTGCTTTTTTTTGGTGGTCGTGCGGATTTTTTGGCCATTGAGTCTGCCCTCCGCATAGTCTCGGCTCTGCTCCCTGCTTCGCCTACCCGGCTCCTTCGCCTGCTCGCTGTTTCCTCGGGCACGCTCTCGTGGGTTGTGTCCTTCGCAGCGGTGTGGCGGCGGTTTTCCCACCGTGATCTTGATTTGTAGCGGCGGCGGTTGATTGCCGCTGCATTTCCCGCTTTGCTGTGATCACCCTTGGCCTCGTGATCGTCTCTTTGCTCCTGTCTGCCCTCTGCTTGGTCCCGACTCTGCTCCTGGCTTCACCTACCTGGCTCCTTCGTCTCCTTCGTTTCCTTGGGCCTGCTCCCGTGGGTTGGGACCATTGTTTCACCTCCTCAACCTTGGCCTCGTGCTCGCCTCTCCGCTCCTGCCTGGCATGGCTCTGCGGTACACCGCCGCAAGGCTCCTTCTGCTCAATACCTGCTCCACCCCATCATGCATCTCTGCCATCAAATCAAATGGACTCCTTCGACGACCCAGGTACATTCACCGTGGCTCTGGTCGTAAGTTTGTATATGTACAATCAGGTCACTCCATCCCCGTCCTCTGGTCGGCTCAGCGCACTCGCACTCATCGTCCCAGCGCACCTAATCACGGCAACGCACAAAATCGCACCTCCTGCCTGCGAACCCTGGCTAAATCACCTGAATTCATCCCCGCTGTTCAAAACAACATCAAGCTCACCCTGTTCAACACCTGGTCCCTCAACAACAAATGCCTCATCCTCAACGACTACATCCTGGTTAACAAACTGGACTTTCTCTGTCTCACCGAAACCTGGCAACAACCACTGGACTACTACACACTCAACCTCACCACACCCAATGGATATACCTACGTCAATAAACCACGCTCGGAGGGCCGAGGTGGTGGAATTGCCGTTATCCACCGTCAAGACATCAGGACCAGCCTCATCCCCATCGCCTGATCCTCATCCTTTGAACACCTGGCTTTTAAACTCTCTGGTCGCACGCAGTCAGTCATGGCTGTCGTCTACCGCCCTCCCAAACCACACCCATTATTCCTGTCTGACTTCTCCTACTTTCTGACCCAGCTATGTTTCCTCTCCCCCTCAATCCTCCTCCTTGGTGATTTCAATATCCACATGGACTCCACTGACTCCACAATAACCACTGACTTCACTGATTTACTCACTTGCTTTAACCTCACTCAACATGTCAACTTTCCTACGCATATCCGTGGTCACATTTTGGACCTTGTCTGCTCCACTGGAATAATTTTGCACCATCTCTCTGGCTCCGACCTCACCCTCTTTGACCACTTAGCCATCACTATGACCATCAACATCCCCACCCCAACACCAAGACATTATCACACTATCAACTTCCGTAAGCTAAACGCTCTTTCACCTACCTCATTCTCATCCACACTCTCTGAAAAAATGTCCACTTCTCCCTTCATTGACCTCCACACCCATTCCGACCTCACTGACTACTACAACCACACTCTCTCCTCCTGCCTTGACCAGCTTGCGCCTGTAAAAACCAAAACAGTTTCTTTCACCCATTCTGCTCCCTGGTTTACCCCTGAACTCCGCCTGATGAAAACTCGTGCTCGCCAACTTGAAAGACTCCGCAATAAAACAGGTCTCAGTTCACTCCCAAGCCTACAAGTACCACCTACAACACTACAAAGATGCCCTCTCCCACGCCCGCTCCGCCTACGACTCTCAAATTATCCACTCTGGCTCCGGAAACCCAAAAGCACTCTTCTCGACAATAAACAAACTCCTCCGCCCCCTGGACACCACCACCCAGTCATTCACAGTAGACAACTGCATCTCCTTCCTTTCTTTCTTCCAACGCAAAATTGACAACATCTACAACAGCTTGACCACCGCCGCACCCGCTCCCCCTCCAACCACCTGCCCCCCCTTATCCTGCCTTCCCCTGTCTCAATTCTCCCCGGTCTCCCCTACTGACCTCTCTGAACTCCTCGTAGGAATGAAAACTGCCACCTGCACTCTTGACCCCATCCCCTCCAGCTTTGTCAAGGCCTCCCTCCCTGCTCTCTCTCCACTTATCATTGCAACAATAAACTCCTCCCTGTCTACAGGCATCGTCCCACCATCCCTCAAAATTGCTGCTGTTACCCCCATTCTAAAAAAACCTGGTCTAAACCCTGACACCCTAAACAACTTCAGACCCAGCTCCAACCTACCCTTTCTGTCGAAAGTTTTGGATCGCGCTGTAGCCACTCAACTCAAACATCACCTCTCTGCCAATAACCTGTATGAAACATTCCAATCCGGATTCCGCTCCAACCACAGTACTGAAACTGCTCTCCTCAAAATCACCAACGACCTTCTCCTCTCCTCTGACGCTGGCAACCTCAACATTCTCGTCCTCCTCGACCTCAGCGCTGCCTTTGACACCATCGATCACACCATCCTCCTCACCCGACTTGAATCCACCTTTAACGTTACCGGCACTGCCCTCTCTTGGATTAAATCATATCTCTCTGACAGACGCCAGTTCATCTCCATCAATAACTGCAAATCCCCCACTGCTCCCCTCCCCCAAGGTGTCCCCCAAGGTTCAGTTCTTGGCCCCCTCCTCTTCATCCTTTACCTGTCCCCCCTCGGTCACTTAATCCGCCGTCATGGTCTCCAATTCCACTGCTTCGCCGATGACATCCAGCTTTTCATCTCCACCAAGTCCGTCTCCACCGACACCCACTCTATCCTGACAAACTGCATCTCTGAAATAAAATCCTGGCTTCAAATCAACTTCCTCAAACTTAACTGTGATAAATCTGAAATAATCATCATTGGCCCAAAAACGCTCACAAAATCCACCCATAACTTTGCCCTCAACATCGACGGTATCCCAGTATCCACCTCCCCTCTCATCCGGAATATTGGCGTCATCTTTGACCAAACCCTCTCCTTCGACAAATACACTAAACAGATCACAAAGACAGCCTTCTTTCACCTGAAAAACATCGCCCGTCTCCGCTCATCACTCTCCTCCACGGCTGCAGAAACCCTCATCCACGCCTTCATCACCTCCCGTCTGGACTACTGCAATAGCCTCCTCTATGGTTCACCCTCAACAATCACCAATAAACTCCAATACATTCAGAACTCCGCTGCCCGTCTGCTCACCCATTCCCGGACCCGTGACCACATCACCCCCGTCCTTTACAAGCTTCACTGGCTCCCCATCTCCCAGAGAATCCAGTACAAAATCCTCCTCTTGACCTACAAAGCCCTCCATAACCTGGCCCCATCCTACCTGGTTGACCTCCTCTCCAGACACACTCCCACCTGCAACCTCCGCTCTGCCTGTACCAACCTCCTGACCCCCCCCCCCCATCCGGACCAAATTCAGATCCTGGGGGGACAGGGCCTTCTCCATCGCTGCTCCCACCCTCTGGAACTCACTACCTCACACCATCAGAGACTCCGCCTCACTCACCACATTCAAAACATCACTCAAGACCCACCTGTTCAGCACTGCATTCAACATTCAACCCACAGCATTTAACCCCTGACTATCACTTCTCCTTCTCCCTCCTTTTGCTTTAAATATTTCCCAATTGATTCTTGTCTTTTTGCAATTGTTGTTTTCATGTTTTGTTATGCATTATGTTTTGCACTCTGTCAAACCGCCTTTGGGCTTCATGAAAAGCGCTATACAAAATAAATGAATTATTAATTATTATTATTATACAAGGGGAAAGGTGACCCTCTGGACTGTGGCTCGTATCGAGCGAAAAAGTTATTTGAGCATGGAATGAAGGTATTGGAAAGGGTGTTGGAGAGGAGGATAAGGAAGAAAGTGAAGATCGACGAAATGCAGTTTGGATTTATGCCAGGAAGAGGAACGACAGATGCACTTTTTATTGTGTGGCAGTTGCAGGAGAAGGACATGGAGAAGAGGAAGAAGTTGTTTCTTGTGTTTGTTGATCTGGAGAAAGCATTCGATAGGGTTCCACGTGAAGTAGTGACATGGGCATTGAGGAAGTTAGGAGTGGAGGAATGGTTGATCAGAGTAGTGATGGCAATGTACAAAAGAGCACGCACAGCTGTAAGGACGAAGGACGGGAACAGTTGTGAGTTTGAGGTGAATGTGGGAGTGCATCAGGGGTCGGTACTAAGTCCACTACTGTTTGTAGCTGTGATGGGGGTGCTGTCTCGGAATGTAAAGGAGGGTTTACCGTGGGAGTTGATGTATGCAGATGATCTGGTGTTGATTGCGGAAAGTATGGATGGACTGAAGGAGAAGATTAACAAGTCGAAGGAATGTCTGGAGACAAAAGGTCTGAAGGTTAATATCGGAAAAACGAAGGTGATGGCAAGTGGTAAAGCATGTGGTGAGGTGGAAAGAACTAGGAAGTGGCCGTGTGCTGTGTGCAGGAAGGGTGTCGGAGTGAAATCCATTCAATGTACAATGTGCGCTGAGTGGGTTCATCAAAAATGTAGTGGTCTGAGAGGGTCATTAACCAGTGTGGCAGCTACATTCAAGTGTAAGGTATGCACAGAGGGAGCTGCAGATGGAGGAAATGTTGAGTTGGATCTTGGAGGCGGCGTGAAGCTGGAAGGTGTGAAAACATTTTGTTACCTAGGAGACATGCTGAATGGAGAAGGTGGATCAGACTCGGCAACGGTTGCTGGAGTGAGATGTGCATGGAAGAAGTTTCGGGAACTGAGTGGCGTGCTGATGAGGAGGGGAGTGTCGTTGAAGCTGAAGGGAAAGGTGTATGCTGCATGTGTGAGAAGTGTTATGATTTATGGGAGCGAGACATGGGTAATGAACATATAGCAGCAACGAAGGCTGGAAAGGGTTGAAATGCGAATGGTTCGGTGGATGTGCGGAGTATCGTTGAGAGAGAGGAAGACAAATGATGAATTGCGAAAGATCATGGGAATAGAGACTGTGATGGATGCTGTGAAGAGGAACAGGTTGAGATGGTTTGGTCATGTGTTGAGAAAGGATGAAAGTGACTTGTTGAGAAGAGTGATGGAAATGAATGTAGAAGGAAGTAGAAGACGGGGAAGACTGAGAAAGACTTGGCTGAAGATGGTCGAAGAAGAAATGTGGGCAAGGGGGTTAACAAGGGGAGATGCAGAACCTAGGGAAAAATGGAGAAGATTGTCATGGGGACCGCAAGGCTAACCCCCGCTCTTGCAGGGGAAATGGCCTTAAAATGCCTGTTGTTGTTTTGTTGGATATATATATATTTCCATTATGATTTGGTTGCGTCAGATATTTAAATGATCATCTATATGTCACATAAATAACGTATTCCTCATGTTTGCAGGAGGTCGGTGGTGTCGAAGAGTGGGTTGGTCTAAGTGCACAGACTGAGCACCTTCCAAACGCATGCCAGCGGCTGCAGTTGGCGGCACGTATACCTGCCCAAGGGAAAGTAGCCACATTTGCCAAGGTTAGTTATGGTCTACTTGTGAGATAAAGGAAAATAAAAATCAACACATTTTCGATTTTGGAATTCTTTAGTTCATTCATTCAATTGATGTCGCACTCTCGGATGCTCAATATTGCAAATATTGCATTAGGTGGAGCCCGTTCCTTTTGAAAAATTTGATCCGACTTTATGTATATGTACAGTATATCATACATGCGTTACTCTTCTCACACTGATGATTTTGATACCAATTTCACCTTTCTATCTAAAATAGTACAGAAATTACATGCATTTCATTCAATTGGGTTACAATGATGATTTTAATAGTCACCATCGTTCCATAGGGAGTCTTCGACCATTTTCTTCAAAGTCAAAAATTGTTTTTCCAATATATCACCAAAATAATGCCAATTTTGTAGGTGATGTTAGCATAATTTATGCGCATGACGTCAGCGCCATCTCATAGGGTCAGTGTGCTTCATTGGTTGATTTTAGTGTAGCTGGCTAGGAAAACTCCTGACTGGTGATCAGCAGGGCAGAGACGATGTCCTCGCTTGGCAGGTGACATTTGTTGCTCGTAGTTTGTGCAGCAAGCGCTATGTGCACTAGTTTGTGCACTAGTGGAGTGTGCTTAGGCATTGTGTAAGCAATAACAAACTGTGCTTCGAACGTAGGTACATAATAAATAGAATCTTTATAATTATAGGCAAACATCACCGACATACTGCTATTTATCAATTTAGGTTTATTTATTTATTTATTATTTTAGGATCGTGTTGACTGTTTTTAACATACATTTCAATTGAGACTTTTATTTCACAGTTTACAGTTATATAAATTACAATTTTCAAATCCTAGATATTTATTGAGGTTTTTATATTATGTATGCATGTGTTTATGTTTTTTATGTGAATTTTCATTTATGGATGCCTTACCATGGTTCTGGGAATTTTCCTGGTGTTCCAGTTTCGATGTGCATCGGCACGCCAAATTTCAGCTTTCTACAACACCCAGAAGGTACCGAACACTAATATCAGTCAGTCAGTGGATAAAAAGAGTTATATATATATATATATATATATATACAGCTTTATATATATATATATATATTGTTACGGACACGACTTATTAAGATGTTATGCTGGGCCGAGCGGAATGGCCGCCGTGTTCGCACAAGTTACCCGATTACACTCGAACGTTGGCCGAATCGCGCTATGCTAAATCAATGAAGGAAAGGACACAACGGCTGGGTTAAATGACACGACACCAGGGGTACCGTTCTCAAGACCTCCGGAGGAGGATATAATATGGGATATGCAGAACGTTTAGATTACACGGCACAAGAGGTACAGCACAGAAAGGTGGGCACTTATACACGGTCTTATCTTATTTCCGACAGACCACAGAGAAACGGGACAAGACTGACTCACACAGGGATTGATGGCAAGGAAGGGCAGAATCGATGGCTCAAGGTGCACCTTGGCTCAGGGGCAGAATCGACCCGGTCCGGTCCAAAGATGCGGGTAGGTATCGTCGCGCTGGAGGTGGCGTCCGTTCTTCTTCGTAGCTGAGGCGCATCTGACGTCACCTCCGTCTTCCTGCGCATATCCAGCGGGGAGTGACACGCCCTCGGCTCGTTAGCTCCGCCCCAGATGGAATCGGTCCGCCGCGTCTTATTGGGTGCGGGGGGTTACCGGGCTCCGCCCTTGACGAGGAGCTGACAGTCAGCCCCTGAGTGGTAACCCCGTCGGAGCACATGGTCAATGGCGGCTAACCAAGCCGGAGTGAGGACGCGCACTCCCCGCGCTGCTGTTGTTGTTGTTGGTGTTGTTGTTTCATGAGGAAGAGATGCGGGGAGGTATTGGGAGGTCCTAAACTTACTACTGGTGCCATACAATCACATTCTGGTGCAACGAAGAGTCAGAATTAATGGAAACGAGTCCTTAACTGACATAGACTAAGAATAACTAGCAAGATGTCCTATAGTTGTCTACGTGAGATGCGGTGAACCTGGGCACAACATTTAATGGGGGAAAAAGGGGAAGGTCGGGGCTACAGAGTGTTGTTTACAGACAATGGGACTAGGGAATGGGGGATTGGGGATAGTTGGGGAGTATTGGGGAAATAGGGGAATATTTACAAGCGGATATGGATGGAGGCCAAATCCCATATCCGCAACAATATATATATATATATATATATATATATATATATATATATATATATATATATATATATATATATATATATATATATATATATATATATATATATATATATATATATATATACATATATCTATCTATCCAACTATCTATCTATCTATATATTTATATATATATATATATATATATATATATATATATATATATATATATATATATATATATACGTATATATATATGATACATACATATTGTTATGCCGGCAGGGTGGAGCAATATCTAGAGTTAGGTAGATCTGAATAGGTAACATGCTTCGTCTGTCGCGATAGGGAATCTGCCCTGTGATAAGTTCCTTGTGTAGTCCGGTTTGTCGGGTAAGAGTATACCTGTGAACACACCAGGATGTTCGTGTGCTAGGTAGTTGTCGGGATTAAAGATAGCCCCTGTGTGTCACACCTGGTAATCAAACCTTTGTCCCTTATGGCAATGCATACCCAAATAGACACTTAGACAGGCCCTGTGGTGCACACATTAATTAAATTCCCTTCCCTGACAATGACTTTGGAAGAAAACGGACAGGAAACCAGGCCAGGACACCACTGATGATGGCTGCCGCCGGTCGCATCACGAACTTGCATAGCAACATGCCAGGAGGTTGTGATTGGAGGGAAGGCGCTGAGAGGTTCAGTGGAAGGCGCTGGTTGGTGGCGCGCCAAGGCTGACGTCGTAACCCAAGTTATATAAGGGCGTGCCGAACGACATTTTCCCTCTTGCGCAGCTCTAGCCCTGGTGCTCTCTGGCTGTCTGGAAGTGCATGAAGCTCTTGTGTTTCTTCTTGGTCTTGAGAAGTCCTGGTGGTTGTTGGCTCATCTGCGTGGTGCTTGGAGCGGTGCGCGGTGCTTGTGCAGGAGCGGGGCTCAGTGCTGAGAACAGGCGGGACCTCGTGTGCGAACGGAGAGGGTGTTGGCTCGGGCCTTCGCGGTGCTGTGGTGCTGGAGCGAGGGACCTCGTGATGTGCAGCGGAGCTTGGAGCCGCGTGGGGACAAGACGACGGACAGTTAAGCTGCACACCACTTACACACCATAACGAACGTTTTCTTTTCCTTAATTCGTATTCCCTTGTCCCGTTTCTGAAGTGAGGTGTGTGGGATCCCAACTTAGGCCCTTTATTTGATTACCGTCATGTTTCATTGTTTCGGGTTGCGTGAATAAATGGCTATTTTTGTACATTAAATCTTGTCGTTCGTGAGTTCATTAATTCCTTGCAGGATCGAAGCTGCAGTCGGCGAGCTCCAGGTAAGCGCTTTTACCACAGCTGCCACTTCCCTTCTTCCTCCCACGTTTTATTGCCGAATCCGTGTTTGGTCGTCGCCTCAAGTAAATCCGTTCTGGTCCTTCCGCTGTCCCTGGTCTTAACCAAAGGGTCCGCGCGACAACCGTTGTCAAGGAGTGGGATAATACCCTGGAAATACATTTGGTGTCAAGGAGTGGAGAATTTGAACGCAAAATGTTTTAGTCGGAGGCGATAAAGTTTTACTTTTATCGGCGATCGGTGCGCGGGACGCAAACAGCGCGTCATTAAATTTAAATTTTATTCGGAAAGTAAAATCCGCGCGAGGTAGCGATCTTCTCTCGACGGAGGAGGAGGTGAGCTATATGGAGGAAGAAAGAATGGAAGACGCGGGAAGCACTGGGAGTGAGTCGGAGGTAGTTAGGGTTGAGCGCAATGGTAGAGCTTCCCCCGCTGCTATCAAGACGGCCCCGATGGATTTACAAGCCTTTTATGAAAACATAATGAAGGCAATGAATGCTCTGAGGGAGCAGGAGGAGCAAATTATAAACGAAATGAGGGGAATGAAATGCGAATTGAAGGGAGACATGAGGCGAATGATCAACAAAATGGATGCCGGGACGAGTGAGTTGGAGGAAGAACGAAAGAATGGTGTCGATGGGGCTCACGAGCAGGGAATTGCACCGGGAATGGAAAAATTGGAATCGCAGTGGGAAGGAAGGGAAGGTAGAAATTTAAATGGGGAAAATTTGATTGCGGCATGTGAAGAGGTAAATGGGGCATGTCCACAGGTGAACGTGGAGTGTCCACAGGTGAATGGGGAGTGCCAAGAGGTAAATGGAGGATGTTTCCCACATCGTGGCCTGGAGGTTTATCGGGGCCGGGTGGAGGTCACAACACCCCAACTGGGGGATGGATTTGAATTCTTGCAGCACCAGGGCGGTGGTTCAGAGCAAGAGGGGGTAACATTATTGGGGGTCCGGGTAATGGAGCCGGACCGGGTATTTATTGGGGACGGCCTGATGGGGCCAGAAATGATTGGTGATGGGGATGAGCATGATGCGACCCAGCGGCTGGGGACCTGGGACAGTCCCAGGGAGGTAGAGTTTGACCAAGCCCAAAGGAGCTTTGGGGAGTAGGTGAGTCGGTCTGAGGAGGAGGTTGAAGTGACCGAGGGGACCCTCACCGTACACTGCAATTTGGCAACGGAGGCTCCAAAATTACAGAAGCAGTTGGGGGAGTGTGTTGGCTCCGGCTGGATTCGGACAGAGAGGGATCGGGAGATAGAGCCTCGGAAGATTTGGTCCCCGTATGGAATGTGGACCAGCTGCAGGGAGTTTGGTGATGCCAGCCAGCTGGGGGGCTGGGCTGGCGAGATTTGGACGTGGGGTCCAGCAGCCATGGGTGTCGTGGCACGACCTGGGCCCCACGGGGGGGTCTGGTGGAGTGTGGCGTCCCTTGTCCGTCGGGGCGCCGCCCGAGCTGGTGGCTCGGGCCGACAGGGTCACCGGACCCTGGTGGGGGTTAAGACCTCCAGGGGGTCCGAGGTGGATTCTCAAGCCTGGGATGGCAAATATTGAGGACACTAGGGAGAGGTGTTGTGGGTCGCGCTTTGGTGGTGGCACCGCGGACGGCCAACTTGGGCCTGATGTGGTGACCACCCGGGCATGCGGCCTGACACCCTCTCCCTGAGACTCTGGGACAGCCAGCATGTGATGACCTGCCATGCTGTGCTGGGCTATGGATGCGGGTTGAACCAAATGGACAGGGATGGACATAGCCTACCGGACAACCATTGGAGCATCTGTGGAACGTGATGGTGTGAGAGTGACCTTCCACAGATGTTCCGTTATGATTTATGGACTCTCGGTTTGGGAAGAGAGCCATGCGAAATGCGAATGTGATCGGGAATTTGTAACGAGCCGAGCATATGGGCCATGCTCGGCTGGCATGTGTATGGCAAAGCATCTTTCTTTGGTGAGGTTAGGAAAATGTGAAAAATGTTTTGCATGGGTAATCTCGGGGTTATATGCAAATTTAAGGGTGAATTTTGAAATGGCATGGTGGGCACTGCACAGTGACACCATTATTGATCCAGGAGTGTAGACAAAAGTGTTGGAGGCTGTGATAAAAATTGATAGGTTAGCAGGACACAGCCTTCAACTGGTTGCGGGGGCGACTGTGCCGATATTTGAGACGTGGGATCATGGGGATGGAGTTGGTGGTCTGGGGGTCAACGTGGTGCTGTGCGTGTCCGAGGTGTGTGGACCATGTCTTCTGGGTGGGTCTCCTGGTGGAGCATGGCTGTCGACTGGACCTTGGTGTGGTCAAGGTGGGTGGGCACTGGCGGGCTGCAGTTCTGTGGACTGGGGGATGAGGGTGGCGTAGGTGACGTGAGGGGAATGCCACGCACTGCGACCGTCTCCCCCAGGGCCGAGGTTGTGCGTGCGGTCGTGTTTGTGGCAGCAGGTGCTCACCACATTGGCCAGCTGGGGCTGGTGCAGCCGTGTTCCTCGCAGGGGGACCGAAGGATGGATGGTGGTGGGTCACACCCTTATGGACACTCATGGGCCATGTTGGCGTTTTGACTGCTCGGCTTGTCCCCATGACCCTTGCACAGTAGAGGTGCGGAGCTGTCGTAGCCACAGGTAGTTGTGTAGTGATAATCACCGTTGAATGCGGATTCACATGCCTGCCAGTGTAGTGGGGACAAAAGAGAAATTTGGAAGAACTTAGTGGGCCCAATGGGATAAATTTTGTGATTTTTTGGGTGGATGGCACTTTGGGCTTGACCAACCGGAAGTTACCTGTACATCAAGGTAGAGGTAAGGCCTTGATGTTTACTGTCCCAGGCTCCAGGACTTGCTTATGGAAATTTTGGGACATGTAATTTGGAGTTGGGAGGTAGGTGAGTGTGATGACATGGCCGGTGAGGGGGATGGAATGTGTGCCACAGAGTCTTGTGGGTGGCGTCTGTTTTTGTGTTGTGGTTTTGTGTTTTCATGTGGTCGTGAGTTTGGAAATTGAAATATGGATGAGTGGTGATTATCGTGTTGGAAATGTGTAATGAGTCAACTGTGAACTGGGGATTTCACATGAAGCAGGCCATGGCAAACTCTTGTAACATCTCTTTGGTACCATCTTATCTGAAATGTGTGGCAAATTGAATGGCAGCGGGGGAGGAAATGTGTTTTGGGATCTTGTGGGTGGGGAAGGTGTGTTTGTCCGCAGGTACAGATCAGGCTCTGAGGAGCGATGCCTGCGGCCCCCCTCTGCGGCAATTACCCCTGGCAGCCAGTGGTATCTGGAAATTGGAGCTCGTCGGTGGAGGGTCTGGTTGGGCGCCGTGGGGTAAAGGAGACCCCCGGCGACCCGTGGAGCTGCGCGGCAGCAGGAGGCAACGGAGCCTGATGTGTGGAGACCCTCACCGGCGGGGTAACAGCGGAAAGGACTGTTGGGCTGCCATGGAGCCAAGAGGTAAAGGGGGGGAGGGGGGCAATGAACTTGTAAGTCGGTTGACTTGTTTTGGGACTGCGGGCACCACAGCCTGAAGCGTCCCCACCATCTTGTTGTGCGGTACCTCCCCGCTGCTTAAAAAAGAAATGCACACCACGAATGACATCAATGCCATGGTCCTGCTGGGGGGATGAAATAGGTGCTTGTTTGTGAATTTGTATGTGATGACTTATGGAATGAGAATGAGTGGATAAGGAGTTGTGTTGCATGAATGTGGGCGAAATCCACCGAGCCCTGTCACTCACCTGTAACATCTGGATAGGGCCTGCGGAAATGTAGGGGTACATTGGGATGGCCCCGCAGGTAAGGTTGCGTCTTGTGGCATCCACCGGGGGACGCGGTCTGTAGACCGGGGGTATGTAGAAATGTTAGTGGAGTTTTGAATTTTTGGTTGAGGATAAGTTTGCGGTTAAGTTAGTTTTTGAGTGTTGTTTGTTTGCTCCCACCACAGGAGCGATGAATGGAGATCATTGTACATATTTGATTGCATGATTGTTAAGGGGATTAGCATGTCAAGGAGAATAGGTAGGAAGTCCGGCTCACTTCCCACAGCCCTCATGATTTATTTCATAGGCTAAGTAAGTGTGAGACAGTAAGTGTTAAGACTGGAATGGTAGCGCCTGCAGTGAACCTAGCAGGAGCTACGGTTCCGGGGGGGGGGGGGGGGGGGGGAGGGGGGGGGGGCTGTGTTGTGTCGGTAGGGTAGAGCAATATCTAGAGTCAGATAGATCTGAATAGGTAACATGCTTCATCTGTCGCGATAGGGAATCTGCCCTGTAATTTCCATGTGTAGTCCGGTTTGTCGGGTAAGAGTATACCTGTGAACATACCAGGATGTTCGTGTGCTAGGTAGTTGTAGGGATTAAAGACAACAGCCCCTGTGTGTCACACCTGGTAATCAAACCTTTGTCCCTTATGGCAATGCATACCCATGCAGACACTTAGACAGGCCCTGTAGTGCACACATTAATTAAATTCCCTTCCCTGACAATGACTTTGGAAGAAAACGGACAGGAAACCAGGCCAGGACACCGCCGATGATGGCTGCCGTAGGTCGCATCACGAAAATGCATAGCAACATGCCAGGAGGTTGTGATTGGAGGGAGGGCGCTGGGAGGTTCGGTGGAAGGCGCTGGTCGGTGGCGCGCCAAGGCTGACATCGTAACCCAGGTTATATAAGGGCGCGCCGAATGACATTTTCCCGCTTGCGCAGCTCTATCCCTGGTGCTCTCTGGCTGTCTGGACGTGCTTGAAGCTCTTGCGTTTCTTCTTGGTCTTGAGAGGTCCTGGTGGTCGTTGGCTCGCCATCTGCGTGGTGCTTGGACCGGTGCTCGGTGCTTGTGCAGGAGCGGGGCTCGGTGCTGTGAACGGGCGGGACCTCGTGTGCGAACGGAGAGGGCGTTGGCTCGGGCCTTGGTGCTGTGGTGCTGGAGCGAGGGACTTCGTGGTGTGCAGCGGAGCTTGGAGCTGCGTGGGGACAAGACGACAGACCGTTAAGCCGCACACCACTTACATACCATAACGAATGTTTTCTTTTCCTTAATTCGTATTCCCTTGTCTCGATTCTGAATTGAGGTGTGTGTGATCCCAACTTAGGCCCTTTATTTGATTACCGTCACGTTTCATTGTTTCGGGTTCCGTGAATAAATAGCTATTTTTGTACCTTAAATCTTGTCATTCGTGAGTTCATTAATTCCTTGCAGGATCGAAGCTGAAGTCGGCGTGCTCCATGTAAGCACTTTTATCACAGCTTCCACTTCCCTTCTTCCTCCCGCGTTGTATAGCCGAATCCATGTTTGGTCGTCGCCTCAAGTAAATCCGTTCTGGTCCATCCACGGTCCCTGGTCTTACCCAAAGGGGCCGCGTGAAAAAAAATAAAATATAGATACTGTATATATATATATATACTATCATGTGAAAAAGTAAGTTCACCCATGTAAAGTTTTGACTTTTTCAACATACAGCTATTTGATCTTCATTTTAACAATATTGATAGATAAAGGTGATACAATATAACAAATATCATGAATCATTTACATTTTGTGGTCCATTGTATAATTTAAATAAACATGAATGCAAATTTCGCACGTGGAAAAAGTAAGTACACCCCTACATTTAGAGCGGGGGTTAGCCTTGCGGTCCCCATGACAATCTTCTCCATCTTTCCCTATTTTCTGCATCTCTCCTTGTTAACCCCCTTGCCCGCATTTCTTCTTCCACCATCTTTAGCCAAGTCTTTCTCTGTCTTCCCCGTCCTCTACTTCCTTCTACATTCATTTCCAGCACTCTTCTCAACCAGTCGCTTTCATCCTTCCTCAACACATGACCAAACCATCTCAACCTGGTCCTCTTCACAGCATCAATCACAGGCTCTATTCCCATAATTCTTCGCAATTCGTCATTTGTCTGCCTCTCTCTCAACGAGACTCCGCACATCCATCGAACCATTCGCATTTCCACCCTTTCCAACCTTCGTTGCTGCTCTACGTTCATTACCCATGTCTCGCTCCCATAAATCATAACACTTCTCACACATGCAGCATACACCTTTCCCTTCAGCTTCAACGACACTCCCCTCCTCATCAGTACGCCACTCAGTTCCCGAAACTTCTTCCATGCACATCTCACTCCAGCAACCGTTGCCAAGTCTGATCCACCTACATTTATCTACACCTACATTTTATAAGCTAATGTAGATCCAATCTGATACACCCCTACATTTATCACTACTTCAAATACCTAAAATTAGAATCAGGTGCACCAGCTCATGTGCAAATGATTAGAACATCGTTAGAGAGGATCTTGGAGGAACCTGTCTTATTTCAACCTCAGACATTTAGTTTGATTTGCTCTTTGTTGTTGAAGTGTGCGGCATCACGATGCCTAGATCAAAAGAGCTCTCTGAGGCCTTCAGAAAGAAGGTAATGGGTGTCTACGAGTCTGGGAAGGGATTTAAAAAGATCTCCAAACAATTTTAACTCAATCATTCGACTGTCTGGAAGATCATCTACAAGTGGAGAAGATTCCAAACAACTGCCAACTTGTTCAGGCGAGGCAGGCCCAGCAAGTTCAGCCCGAGAGCAGACCACAAGATGCTAAAATAAGTCTCTAAGAACCCCAGAATGTCATCACGGGACCTGTAGGTAGCTCTTGTCACTGTTGATGTCAATGTGCACGAGTCTAACATTAGAAAGAGGCTGCACAAATTTGATCTACATGGGAGGTGTGCCAGGAGGAAACCTTTACTGTCCAGAAAGAACATCAGGGCAAGACTAAAGTTTGCCAATGTACACCTATGCAAAGACAAGCACTTCTGGAACAATGTGCTTTGGACAGATGAGTCAAAGATAGAGCTATTTGGCCACAGTACCAGAAGACATGTTTGGCGAAAACGAAAGACAGCATTTGACCACAAGAACCTGATACCAACTGTAAGGCATGGTGGTGGAAATACTATGGTTTGGGGCAGCTTTGCCGCATCAGGGCCTGGGCAGCTCACCATCATAGAATCCACTATGAATTCTTCATTGTACCAGAGGGTGCTTGAGGCTAATGTGAGGCCATCTGTCGGAAAGTTGAATCTCAACCGAAGGTGGACCTTGCAACATGAGAATGACCCTAAACATGCCAGTAAATCCACCAAGGAATGGGTGAAAAGAAAGAAATGGAGGGTTCTGGAATGGCCAAGTCAAAGCCCGGATCTAAATGCCATCGAGATGTTGTGGGGGGGATTTGAAACGAGCTGTGCATGCAAGAAACCCCTCAAACATCACACAGCTGAAAGAATTCTGCATGGAGGAGGGGGCAAAAATTTCTCCCAGTCGATGTCAGAGACTGGTAGACAGTTATAAGAAACGCCTACTTGAGGTTGTTTCTGCCAAAGGGTGCAATACCACCTATTAGAGCCAAGGGTGTACTTACTTTTTCCACATGCGAAATTTGCATTTATGTTTATTTAAATTATACAATGGACTCCAAAATGTAAATGTTTCATGATATTTGTTGTATTATATCACCTTTATCTATCAATATTGTTGAAATGAAGATCAAATAGCTGTATGTTGAAATATGTTGAAAAAGTCAAAACTTTACATGGGGTGTACGTACTTTTTCATGTGACTGTATGTATAGACATATGTGGGGAAATTACACTCCCAGAGCAGGAATCGAACCCAGATTCTCTCGTAAAAACCGTACCAGTGCTCTGCCACCTGAGCTATCTGGGCGACCCTGACCAAGCATGCATTTTCCCACACATATGATTTCCACTCTCTTTTCGTCAATGCTTTTGGGGCATACGCTGCCAACCATAGGACCACCAATGGCCTGGACGCGAGAGGGTCTTCCTCCAATGCGAGGACAAATCCATGTCCGCTCTAAGAAACACCACTGGGGGCGTAGAAACAATAACTAAAGTCAATTAATTGGTTCTAACCCTTTATATATGTATATACAGTATATATATCTTTCCATTAATGCAATGTTTGTTGTTATGAAGACGATTTCGCTCATCTGGCGAGATTTGTTATGTTAGGTATAGCTCTATTTTCATGGAAAAGACTAATTACATCAAATATTGAATATGCAAATGAGGCATTAGCATAACTGATGTCATAAACGAGTGACCCTCTCATGCTGATCAATTTGATACCAAAGTTTATTCTCTTGAAAATTAACGAATCTGTGGTCATTTTATGTTAATTAGGTGAATACAGTAATTTTCAAGAGGTTGCCATGGAAACCATCCTGAAAAACATAGCTGCCACCAATTCCAGCAACTACACCATCACCCTTTGGTCATCCCATATAATAACCTTTTAAAAACCATCGTGGGTTTGTTCTACTGGGTGAGTGGTCCCTCCTCAAGTGTAGCTCGTTCTCAGATTCGCCACAACCCTAATAGAACTCTCCTTTTAATAAATGTGGATATGGTGGATCATATAAGTTGGAGTATCAGGAATTATAAGAAAAATAACCTGCTGTAATAAGGTAACATCATGAGGTGATAACTATGGCAGCACATTATTCGGTTCTTTAAACACACTAAGATTTCAAAAACAGAATTATAACATTATATCCATTATCTTCAATGTATTTTTGCATCATTATGACAAAAAATAGGTTGGACAAGCATGATTGCCTGTCATTCATTGTCTTCCTCAAGTCGTCACATTTAGTGACATATTCAATCATCTGATTTCAATTTTCCTGTAAAATATCATACAAATTTCATCGATCTTTTAAAATTGGACACTAAATTGCACCGCATGACAATTTCGCTGTTCAAAAGAAGTAATTCTGGATAAAAAAATAAAAATAAAAATAATAATAACGAATCAAAACATGTATCAAATATCAAATCAAATATCAAATATCAAACATGTATCAAAAATAATAACGTATCATTTATCAAAAACTCTCTTTCTCACTCGCCCTGCACTGCCCTCTCTCCACCTCACCCCCAGGAATACCTCTGGCTACGGCTTCCCCTTCGCTCCCACCTCTTGTTCATATATGTGTTGTACCATCCACCAAACAGTGATGACTCCATCTACATCTCGCTGTCTGATAATATGGACCAACTTCTATCTACCCATCCCAACTCTCTCTTCCTCATATGTGGTGATTTCAATTGTCACCATGCCAGTTGGCTGGGAGTGGGTACCGCTCTCACCAGCCATGGCTCCTCAGCAAAGGACTTCTGCAACTCACTGGGACTGACACAATCTGTCAATTTCCCGACCCGGATCTCAGTCAACGGAGCATCTCCTCTTCTGGACTTGGTTATGACTAACTTCCCTGAAAATGTCTGCTGCTCTTCTTCTGCTCCAATCGGCTCATCTGGTCATGTGCTTGCTAAAGTGGACATCTCTCTGACCATTCTCAGGGAGCCTCCTCAGCGTCGACGAGTCTGGCATTTCACTCAGGCCAACTGGCACGGTCTTCAAGCAGCCATCAATCATCTGGACTGGTCTTCCATCTCTACCACCTCTGACATCAACTCATCCTGTGAATTCTTCCAAAGTAAATTGCTCTCTATCATGCACAGATTTATCCCATCTCGTCTTCAGTTGTCATACCCTTCCTCCCGTCCATGGTACACGGAATCTTGTGGTGAGGCTGTTGCCCAGAAACAACTTGCCTTCGTCTCCTGGAAAGCAAATCCAACGGAAGGAAATCTCATTTCCTTTCACAAAGCCCGAAACAAGTGTGTGTCCACCCTCAGGAGAGCCAGGAAACAATATCTCTCTGTTCTCAAGACCGAACTCTCTTATCTGTCTCCCTCTTCCAAATCCTGGTGGCGTCTGTTCAAATCTGTTTCTGGTGTTTGTTCCCACTCCATCCCCTCTCTTCCCTCAAGTGGCTACACAGCTGACTCCGCACTTGAAAAAGCTGAATGCCTCAACTCTGTGTTTGCCTCTAAATCTTGTGTCCCAAACCCATCCCTCTCTGTACCCACCGTACCCAGTCATACCCAGCTGCTCCTGGACTCTGTGTCCTTTCCCCCTGACAAGGTGGAAAAGTTTCTGTCAACCCTCTACTCTGATTCTGCAACTGGACCTTACGGCATCAGCCCACGGGTCCTAAAATCCTGTTCTTCCACTCTTTCACTCCCTCTCTCTGTTCTCTTCACCCTCTCTTTTGCTCAAGGTCAACTGCCATCTGCTTGGAAATCAGCCAACATCACCGCTTTACACAAAAAAGGTGCAAAAACAGATCCTAGCAACTACAGACCAATCAGCCTTCTCCCAATTATCAGCAAAGTCATGGAATCCATCATTGCTTTGGATATGAAATCTTTCCTCTTCTGCAATGGCTTGATCATCAATTTGGTTTCAGACCAGGTCACTCTACTCTGGACATGCTGCTTCTGCTGTCTCACCAATGGATGGAGGTCCTCAATGCCAAACAGGAAATTAGAGCTGTCTCCCTCGGCATATCACGTGCCTTCGATACCGTCTGGCACCCCGCTTTGCTCACCAAACTCTCCTCCTTTGGTATCCATGGAAATCTCCACGCATGGCTGGGGACCTCCTCTCTAGTCGTAGTCAAGGTGTGGCCCTGAATGGGTTTCTCTCATCTCTTCTTCCTGTTCAGGCTGGAGTTCCCCAAGGCAGTGTTCTGGGCCCTGTGCTTTTTCTGGTCTTCATCAATGATCTCTCTGACTCTCTTGAAAATTCTCTCTATCTCTTTGCTGATGACTCCACTCTCTGCCGCTCCATTCCTCATCCCTCAGATCGGCAGTCTGCAGCCTCCTCACTCTCTGCAGACCTGGACAAAATCACTGACTGGGCAAACAAGTGGAACATGTCTTTCAATCCTGACAAATCCTAACACTCTTACGATGTCTCTCCAAAAAGACCGAATGGACAACCCTCCCATCCACTTTCTGAATAATCCTCCCCAAGAAGTTCTGTCACTCAAGCTTTTGGGTCTCACTATCTGCCATGATCTTTCCTGGGAAAACCACATTTCAAATGTGGCCTCCAAAGCCAGACGCCGACTGGGCATCCTCCGTCATGCGAAGTCCTTCCTTGGCACACCTGAGCTCCTCACCACATACAAGGCTTTCATCTGCAGCTCAATGGAATACTGCTCTCCCCTCTGGGCTGGTGCTCCTGCCTCACACCTTGCTCGTCTTCATGCTGTTGAAACCAAAGCGTTCAGAATCATTGGAATCTCCCGTGATGAAGCTACCTCCGAGGGCCTTTCACTTACTCACCGCAGGCAGGTTGGTGGTCTTTCTGTCTTCTACCGACTCCTCTCCGGCCTTGCTCCTCCAGCTCTCTCTGGGCTCTGTCCCCCAAATATTCCTAAAGGTCGCACAAGATCTGCCTGCAACCCTCTTATGGTTAAACTGCCAAAATCAAGACTCTCTGCTCACCTTCACTCTTTCATTCCTCTTTTCTCCCGCCTCTGGAACAAACTCCCCCACTCCCACTCCCCCCTCCAGGTCTTTAAAACAGCTGTTCACCACCATCTCTTATCTTCCCCCATCCAAAACCTTGATCTTTTCTACCCCTGCTAATTTCACCCCAAATCCTCATTTTTTGAAATACCAACTTATTTCCTGGAAGTCCTTGGCCCTTGTGTTTATACTTCTCCCACCCCCCCCCCCCCTTTCCCACACCGCCTCCCCCCAAGCCCTCCCCCTCCCACACATTCCTGATGTCCCTCACAAATGTTGTGTTTATGTGCTTCCCCTTCTCTCCCCATCTTGTCTACCGCTCCCCTTTTTATATACTTTCGTTCTTTGTCTGTTTGATTTGTTTGTGTGATAAATGTTAGCTCTTTCACGAGCCTCGATTATGTATACAAAAAGATATTAATAATTACAATCCATTGCACATTATAATCAACCTCTTCGTTATCTAGTTTCGTCAAGTCGTGTCCGATTTCTGGTGACATTCATGATCAGATTTCATCCATATCCGACACTGCTTCTCGGAGCTCTGGCAGAGACACTTTGGTTGCATCATTTACCCACATACAGTGCATTCAGAAAGTATTCAGACCCCTTCACTTTTTCACATTTTCTTATGTTGCAGCCTTCTGCTGAAATCGTTTAAATTCATTTTTTTCCCTCATCAATCTGCACTCAATACCCCATAATGACAAAGAGAAAACAGGATTTTAGAAAGTTTTGCAGATTTATTAAAAAGAAAAAACTGAAATATCACATTGACATAAGTATTCATACCCTTTGCTATGACACTTGAAATTTAACTCAGGTGCCTCGCATTTCTCTTGATCATCTTTGAGATGTTTCTACACCTTGATTGGAGTCCACCTGTGGTAAATTCAATTGATTGGACATGATTTGGAAAGGCACACACCTGTCTATATAAGGTCTCACAGCTGACAATGCATATCAGAGCAAAAACCAAGCCATGACGTCGAAGGAACTGCCTGCAGAGCTCAGAGACAGGATTGTGTCGAGGCTCAGATCTGGGGAAGCCTCCAAAAAAAATTCTGCTGCATTGAAGGTTCCCAAGAGCACAGTGGCCTCCATAATTCTTAAATGGAAGAAGTTTGGAACAACCAGGACTCTTCCTAGAGCTGGTCACCTGGCCAAACTGAGCAATCGGGGGAGAAGGGCCTTGGTAAGAGAGGTGACCAAGAACCCGATGGTCACTCTGGCTGAGCTCCAGAGGTCCTGTGTGGAGATGGGAGAAACTTCCAGAAGGACAGCCATCACTGCAACACTGCACCAATCTGGGCGTTATGGCAGAGTGGCCAGACGGAAGCCTCTCCTCACTGAAAGACACATGAAAGCCCACAGAATCTTGTTTCTCACAGTCTGACAGTCCTTTAGGTGCTTTTTTTGCAAACTCCAAGTGGGCTTTCATGTTCCAACATCTCGTGGAAAGCCTTCCCAGAAGAGCGGAGGCTGTTATAGCAGCAAGGGGGTTGGGGGTGGGGAGGAGGGGGAGGAACAACTGTTATAAGCCCATTATTTTTGGAATGAGATGTTCGACGAGTACATACGGGTGTGATGTTTGGGTGTCGACATACTTTTGGCCATGTAGTGTGTATCCTTCTGTCCAATACTTGCCTAATTTTTCTCATTTTTACTCTTGCTAATATAATCATACTTGCCAATACAATCAATCATACTACTTACCAATATTTACCTGATTTGGTCGTTTTACTCTATTTTTTTATAAAATTTACCCTTTTGACCATATTTTTGACAATTTTTACCTTAATTTGCCCAATTTTGTTTTTAGCAATTTCCTGATTGCCCCAGAACTCCAATAATTGTAATACTAACTTATGGTCCATCAATCACAAAAACACACCCAAAATCACTCAGTGAGACAGAAATACATTGCATGTACAAGTTAACAATTAACAAAAACTGTGAAAGTCAATTTCAGAACCATATATAAAATTAACACAGTCATTTGTGTGTTTGTACAGATGTCTGTTCCCTTTCATAAAGGTAGGTTTTAAAGACCAACCTTGAAACATGAGTGTGTCTTCACTACGGTCTATTTTCGAGAATAAAAACAAACTCAGGAAACATTTTCCATAAAAGAGCAATTACGTCTCTTCTCTTGGAATTGTAGACGGTGGCTTGCAAACCGAGCCTAAAGGGCGGTGTACAGAAACGTTTTTTTTATTAACAATAAATACAAGGTGCAGGGAGGCGAAATTCACTGCACGTGATGTGCAACGCGCGTGGAGTAAAACGAATGTTCATTTACATCTGTAGGCTGTCTAATAAATAAAGCTAGGCCGAGGCACACTTGAATAAAGCTCGGCACATCTGACACTAGGCCGAGGCTTCAGACCTCGGCACGCTCATGAGGCTGCACCATCGAAGAAACTGTTCCAACCCGTCATTTTGACGGACTTTTTACTAGTTGTAACATACGGTTCTCAAGTGGGAGATTATCCGAGTGCTGGCAGATATTTTGACATCGTGGTTCAAGCATTATTTGCCTTGCTTTATGAAAACCGCCATTTGGGATTGAGCTTTAAATATGTTTTTCAATTAATGTTCCATTTATACTGAACAATGACTGTGTGAGTTTAAATATACTAGGACGTGCCCGTACGTGGCGTACCCGTACCGTACCCGTACCGTACCCGTACCCGTGACGTGCCCGTAATGAATATGTACAAAATATAAATATGTATGTACTACAATCGATCGTACCTTACAACAATCAACACAGATTGCAACGTCAAATAAATGAATACGCTCTCAAATGTGCCGTCCGAGGCAGCGTCTGCTCGCCACGTTCAGCGTCACTATGACTATCCGTAAGTCCGGAAGTGACGTCCTCATTTGACTGTCCGGAAGGTCGCAAATCGCAGTTACGATGAATCGCAAATTAGTTTTAATTAGTTTTAAAACATAGTTTAACGGCAACATAGTTTTCCAACGTGAAATAAATGAATACGCTCTCAAATGTGCCGTCCGAGGCAGAGTCTGTTCGCCACGTTCGGCACACGTGATAGCTCGCTGCTCTCTGATTGGTTGAATCGTTTTTTGGACATAGCTCGGTAACTACTTCTCCGATTAATATGAAACCTTGAAAAGGCACATCCTCGTGTCCCCAGCAATATACCTGGCAAGTTTAAAGTATATCGGACCCGTGGTTGTCGAGAAACAGCGGTCACAGACAAACATACATACATACATACATACATACATACATACAAACATACAAACATACAAACATACAAACATACACACAGAGATTACTGGAATTATAGATAGATTCCACTGTTTTGTCAAATCTCATAGTTCGCTGAGAGAACTACAATTCACAACATTACACACCTACACCATGACATGAAAATGATCCGACTCATTATTATTGTTGTTCCCCTTGTACCATGAACTCATTGTGCTTACTTACTTAACAATCAAAAAAACCTTCAAACTTTTTTCTGGTGATTATGGAGACAAATTTGGAATGCTCGAAATGCTTAGTTACCTCTGCCACCAAAGGTGGACGGAGGTTAGGTTTTCACCCTGGATTGTCTGTGAGCACGATATCTCAAAAAGGTGTGGACGGATTCGGCCGAAACTTTGTAAGTGAGTTGGACAGGTGACAAGAACAAGTGAATTAGATTTTGATTAACGTCTGGATGCAGATCCGGCCTATCAGTGGGTTACAAAAGGTGGAATGCTCTGCCTGGCGACGTTCATGTTGCGCCATTCTGGCTCATGTTGTGATCCTTTCATTGGAAGAGGTGCACCAATCACCATTTCCAAGTATTAAATTGGTGAACATTTGAGTGGTGCACAAAAGATAGATATTTGAAAATCAAAATTATGCATTTTTATGTGGACTATTACTACAGGAGTACACTTTTCAAAACAATGTTAAAAATCCCTTATTTGTACTTCCAGGTTGAAAGCACCATTCAGGAAACAAAGTACACCATGTTGCTCCTGCTGCATATCATTCCTCTTTGTTGCAATGCTGTGCGTAAGGTAAGAAACCGGGACTATTTTCAAGGTTTTTTATGCCTACGCCGACAAAGTTGCCACAGGCATTATGTTTATGGTCTGTCCATCCGGATGTCCGGTTTTCTGGATGTCTGTCCGTCCATGATAAGAACAGCTGAAGGGATCTAAGTCAAAGTTGGTACAAGTATGTATAATGATAGAAAGATGAAATGATTCGATTATTTAGTGAAGAGGTCAAAGGTCAGAGGTCCCATTAGGTAAAAATTCTGTTACTGAGCTAATTTGTGAACCAATGATGGGATTTTGACCAAACTTGGTATAAGTATATATTATGATGCAAGGATGAAATGATTTGACTTTGGCATCAAAGGTCAAAACTCAAAGGTCAGAGTCTGTAATAGGTTTTTGTTACCACAATAACTTAAGAATGGCTGAAGGAAACCAAGTCAAACTTAGTATAGTATAAGTCTGTACAATGATGTTTTTTTTCCTTCTGTATACTAAGTTGAGACTCATATAAGAGCTAACGCGTAGAAACATATAATAAAGGGAGTGAGAGACAAGAGGGGAGAGAGAGCGAAGCACAACAACAGTAGGGGACAGGGACATCGGGAGATCTGTGGAAGAGATAAACGGATTCAAATATGGGATCAAGAGGTCAAAGGCCAAATGTCCAATTCGGTAAAAATTCTGTTACCGCACTAACCTGTGAACCAGTGATGGGATTTTGACCAAACCTGGTACAAGTATATATTATGATGCACAGACAACTGATTAGATTTGGGCATCAAAGGTCAGAGGTTATGTCAGGTAAAATGTGATACATGAGAACATTTTAAAGGACTCAAATACAATTTGGTAGAAGCATGTATAAGTATAATGATGTAATAATGTGGGCGGAGGAGTGTGGTATTGGCTTAGCGGTTAGGGTGCCGGCTTGGTATCCTAGGATACTGGGTTCGAATCCTGGTCGATCGTTGAATTAACGCCATTGGGGGGGGTACTCAGCTTG
Source organism: Myxine glutinosa (assembly GCF_964187855.1). Lineage (NCBI taxonomy): Eukaryota > Metazoa > Chordata > Myxini > Myxiniformes > Myxinidae > Myxine > Myxine glutinosa. The sequence continues at coordinate 178,485,308 of NC_136267.1, forward strand.
TCATCCTTCCGAGGTCGGCAAATTGAGTACCAGTTCACTGGTAATTCCCTGTGTGTCGTAAGAGGCGATTAACAGGGCTGGTCTGCAGGAATGGCATCCGGCCATAAAACATTGCTTCAAAAAGGGGACCACAGTGCCTGAAAAAGGCCAACGCCTGCTCTGCGGGGAAAAATGGCCTCTACAGGTGGTTCTTCCTCTTCTTAATGTGGGCGGAGGCATATCGGTTGACGTCGCAATTTCAGAGGTCCGTTCTAATCATATTCTGTAAAGCATATCTGTCTGTGTGTTGAGATTTGCTCTTGAATCTATATAAATAAAACACAGTTTGTGTGTGTGTTACCTATAGACTCCTAAACGGAGAGGCTCACGTACTTGATATTTGGCATAGACATGGCCATTGGGCCTGGGAAGGACATGGCCTGCCTAAAAATGACCTCCCATGACGAGATCCATGTTTTTTTATTCATATTTAACTTAGCGCATTTGAGAAGAATTCTGGTATTGACACTTTCTGGAGCATCGAAATATCTATAAAGCTCAGTTGACTTTTTGCTCCACCAAATAACAGCGAAACGGAGTTGAGTAAAAGGGTGAAACTTCTACAGATGCTGTGATAAATAACTACCTCTGTCGGTTTGAATGTTTGAAAGAGAATAGACGTCTGGATCAATTTTTTGAATTAAATGTATATCCCGATTTATATATTCCCCTTCCCCCTCTCTCTTCCCCTCCTCTTCCCCCCTCCCCCTCCACCCCTTCCCTCCCCTCCCCCTGCTCCTCCCTCCCCTTCTCCCCCTCCCCTCCCTCCCCCCATCCTCTTCCCCCCTCCCCTCTCCTCCCTCCCCCTCCCATCCCCTTCCCCCCTCCCCTCCCCTTCCACCCTCCTTCCCTACTCCTTCCCCCCCTTCCCTCCCCTTCCCCCCTCCCCTCCCCTTCCCCCCTTCCCCTCCTCCCCCCCATTGCCCCCGCCCCCTCCCTTCCCCTCCTCTTCCCCCCTCCCCCTCCCCCTACACCCCTCCCATCTCCTTCCCCCCTCCCCTCCCCTCCCCCTCCATCCCTCCCCTCCCCTCCCGTCCCTTCCCCTCCCTCCCCTCCACCCCCCTCCACCCCCCTCTCCCCTCCCGTCCCCTCCCCCCGTCCCCTCCCCCCTCTCCCCTCCCGCCCCCTTTCCCCCTCCCCTCCCCTCTCCTCCCTCCTCCCCTCCCATCCCCTCGCCCCTCCCCTCCCCTCCCCTTCCACCCTCCTTCCCTCCTCCTTCCCCCCTCCCCTCCCCTTCCCCCTCCTCCCCTACCTCCCCTCCCCTTCCCCCTCCTCCCCTCCCCTTCCCCCCTCCTCCCCTCCCCTTCCCTCCTCCCCTCCCGTCCCTTCCCCCTCCACCCCTCTCCTCCCCTCCCCCTGCCCCTCCATCCCCCCCTCCCCTCCCACCCCTTCCCCTCCCTCCCCTCCCCTTCCACCCTTCCCGCTCCCCCCCTCCCCCGCCCGGCAACGCCGGGTACTTCTGCTAGTATTCAATAGAGCGACTTGCATGGTGCTGGCTTTTCATGTGCAGCATTTAATATCCACCTGAAGTTGCTCTTTAATATCCATCTGAAGGGGTTTCTATACTTGGAAAAGTCAGTCTTCCACAAGCATAATAATCTGAAGCTGTTAGATCAGATATGTGTAGGTCATCTAAACCCTAAGAAGTTAAATGATTATCTGATGTTCGGCACTGTATTGGGATAAACTTTTGTGGTGCATTGAGGTCATTGGGACTGGCAGAATGACCTAGAAGTACGCACACTCACCTCTAATCTGTCAATAGCCTGATTTTGAATCTTGATCCAGCTATAAACTGCCATCTCTGGTGTTTCACATGCAGAGTGATATGGTACCACCAAGACCCTGCCTGGACCAGGCATCCCTCCACACTGGATGACCAAGCAAGGAGGAGACTTTTCAGAAAGGCCACCAAAAGGCGAATGGCAACTTTGAAAGAGCTAGAGGCCTTTATGGTAAAGTCTGGTCACTGTGTGCATGTGACAACAATATCCCAAGCACTCCACAAGTCCGGCCTGTATGGTCGGGTGGCAAGAAGGAAGCCATTACTCAAACAGAGCCCACCTTGAGTCCAATTTAAGGTATGCAAAAAAAACCACTCTGGAGATTCTGCAGCCATGTGGCAAAAAGTTTTGTGGTCTGACCAAGATGGAACGTTTTGGCCTAAATGTAAAACGTCACATTTGGCGCAAACCCAACACAGCACATCGCGCAAAGATCACCATCCCTTCTGTGAAGCATGGTGGTGGCAGCATCATATTATGGGGATGTTTCTCATCAGCAGGGACTTGTCAGGATAAAAGGGAAAATGTAGAGAGAAAAATACAGAAAAATCCCAGAGGAAAAGCTGCTGTCATCTGCAAGAAAGCTAAAATTGGGTCGGACGTTCACCTTTCAGCATGACATCGACCCGAAGCACACAGCCAAAGTCACACTGGAGTGGCTAAGGAACAAAAAGATAAATGTCCTTGAGTGGCCTAGTCAGAGCCCTGACCTAAATCCAATCGAAAATCTGTGGCATGAATTGAAGATTTCTGTCCATCAACGCTCCCCACACAACCTGACTGAGCTTGAACAATTTTGTGCAAAAAAATGGGCAAATATTGCCCAATCAAGGTGTGCAAACTTTGTAGAGACCTATCCCAACAGACTCACACCTGTAATTGCTGTCAATGGTGTCTCCAACAAGTATTAACTCAGGGGGGTGAACACTTATCCAACTGAGATATTCTAGTTTTGTGTATTTAATTAATTTTCTGTAATTTGTAAAATTTGTTTTTCACTTGGAAGTTGTGGGTTACGATGTGTAAATAAAGGTGGAAAATGTCTGATTTAATGCAATTTAATTACTGGCGATAGTCAACAAAAGGTGAAAAATTTGAAAGGGGGTGTAGACTTTCTATAGACGTTGTATATATATATATATATATAATATGCATGTTTACAAAAATGAAGTACATCTTTAGCTAATATTCACTATTCATCAACTCCTTTTAAATCATTATAAATGGTATGACCAAACAAGCAAGCATACATAGATTATGAAACTCATTAAATAAAATTTGATAGTTAACGTCAGAGATCGTAAATTCTTTCCTTTAATCATAAATAAGTGAAGGAGTAGCGCTGGGCCCTCCTTACCACGGAAGATAGATGGCCTGGTTTTCAATGTTCTCTTGGTGGAAAGTCTGCAAGATCATGCAAGGTCATGCTGGTACCACCCAGTTCATAGTCAGGTTCACTATGTCAATAAATTATATTTCGTTCAAAATCATGGTAGATTAGCAAACCTATACATTTTTGGAAACGTTATTACATGGAAAATCTGAAAATCAATGTTTACATTTGGAGAGATACCTGTATGGCGGCCATTTTGGATTTTCAAAATGGCCACTGTAAAATACATATTTTGTTCTATTTCTGCCTCTAATTACCATAAAAACTTTTTAAAATATACTAAACCTATATTTTCAGGGACAAGGAATCCAATGAAAGTATCAAATTAGTGCTATGTGGCTGTAGAAGATTGACTATAATAATTCAGCTTTTACTCGTGGCTGTCGAAGATTGTCTACTATAATTCAGCTTTTACTTGCGGCTGTTGAAGATTGACTACGATAATTCAGCTTTTACTCACGGCCTTAGAAGATTGACTTCTATAATTCAGATTTTAATCACGGCCGAAGAAGAGTGACGACTATAATTCAGCTTTTACTCGTGGCTGTCGAAGATTGACGACTATCATTCAGCTTTTACTTGCGGCTGTTGAAGATTGACTACGATAATTCAGCTTTTACTCACGGCCTTAGAAGATTGACTTCTATAATTCAGATTTTAATCACGGCCGAAGAAGAGTGACGACTATAATTCAGCTTTTACTCGTTGCTGTAGAATATTGACGACTATAATTCATTTTTTACTCGTGGCTGTAGAAGATTGACTCCTATAATTCAGCTTTTACTCGTGGCTGAAAAAGATTGACTACTATAATTCAGCTTTTATTCGCGGCTGTAGAAGATTCACGAATATAATTCAGCTTTTACTCGTGGCTGTAGAAGATTGACTGCTATAATTCAGCTTTTGCTCATGGCCGTAGAAGATTGACTTCAATAATTCAGCTTTTACTCGCGGCTGCAGAAGATTCACTCATATAATTCAGCTTTTACTCGTGGCTGTAGAAGATTGACTACTAGTCAGGTTCACTATGTCAATAAATTATATTTCGTTCAAAATCATGGTAGATTAGCAAACCTATACATTTTTGGAAAGGTTATAGCATAAGGAAACTAAAAATCAATGTTTACATTTGGAGAGATACCTGTATGGCGGCTATTTTGGATTTTCAAATTGGCCACTGTAAAATACATATTTTGTTCTATTTCTGCCTCTAATTACCCTAAAAACTTTAAAAAATATACTAAATCTATATTTTCAGGGACAAGGAATCCAATGAAAGTATCAAATTAGTGCTATGGGGAATGGTAAGACACGAATCAAAGGTTTTGAATTGCAAAATACTGTCTTTATATTCGCGATAAGTTGCATAATCAAATACATGTTATCATTTTGTACAGGCAGTTAATAACATCAAAATGTGTCACAATAATTCATATCACCAAACATACACAGGCAGTCAGAAAAATCATATATACATATGCAGTCAGTATAACTTCACATCTACACAGGCAGTCAATGACAAAATATACACAGGCAGTCAATGGCATCAAACATACACGATTACAGAATATGCCATTTAGAGTTCGTCATCACTGTCCTGTGTGTCGTATCCGACAATATAGTCCGCATCGTTTTCACAGTCCGTTCCACACAAGCAAAGGTCGGTCAAATTGATTGGCAAATCGAATTGGTCGAATGGTCGATCGAATCGAATTCGATGAATCGAATCGAATCGATCGAATTGGTCGAATGGTCGAATGGTCGATCGAAATGATTGGTCGAATGGTCGAATGGTCGAATTGGTCAAATGGAATTGGTCGATTGGTCGAATTGGTCGAATCGAATTGGTCGGAATTGGCAAATGTAAACATTGATTTTCAGATTTTCCATGTAATAACGTTTCCAAAAATGTATAGGTTTGCTAATCTACCATGATTTTGAACGAAAAAACATAGTGAACCTGACTATCAGTTTGTTCTTCGAGAGGTCGAACCCATACTCATGTTCATTTGCATCCAGCAGTGGTCTCGCTGCTCCGGTACCCTTCGCGATGCTCCATGATATAGGCCCAAGTGGCAGGTCCTCTCTGCCGCCACCACCATTTTGACCTTACCTCTTAATGGCTCATGTTACCTGCATTTATAAATGATCACCCACAATGATGTGGCCTCAAATAATATCACCAACGTTCCCCAAACAATTATGCCACTTTTTCCACCCACCAGTCCAGGTGTTTCTGTCATTGTAAAATATACCATAGGTGGCACTCTCGGACAACAAGTCTGCATGTTGGGAGGAAAAACAGGTGAGGCAGGGAATCTTCTGTTCATCCCCCTTCCTCCTTCCCTTTTTAATTGAGCATTTGACAGCCATTTACCCATGATGTTTGAAGCAATTACTTATGATCTGGTGGTATTTGCTTCCAGTTAGGATTTAGTGCAGAACAAGTCAAGGCTACTGGAATAACAATGCATGATGACAGCTTTGGAATCTAAATTGCTTCCCTTTAGACCCCTTTTAGCCTTCTTCTCAAAGCTGCCAGAGATCAATGAATGGAATCGTTGTATTGTTGATATTTTTCATTTACTGAAGGTTAAGATTACCCAAAAGACAATACAGTGTGAGATAGGTTTGATATAATCACAAACATCAAGTACATGAACAAACTTTTATAATGAAAAATATATCTGCAACATTCTACGTACAATAACAAATATATAAATCACTCCAAATACATCCAACCACTGCCCCGGGTCGAATCCCCACCCCACCCCTTCCACCTCCTCTAATCTTACTATAATTCACCAAATGTCTGTCTGTCTGTTCCCAGGTACCGCAAAAACGACTGAACCGATCACAACGATATTTTGAGTGGGTAATCCTGGGACCCCCTGGAGTAAATTGCCTATTTTGTTTTTCCAATTTTCCCCCAATTTTCCAATTTTTCAATTTCCAATTTTTCCAATTTTCCAGTTTTTCCAAACACGATGTAATAATATTTACCGATATGAACAGTGATGTGGCTTTTCTTGAAATTCTACAAATACTGTTTAGATTTTGATGATTTGTGTGTGATATGATTTAACGGATGTTTATATGAATCGTTTAAAATAAAAAAGCCTTCAATTTCTGATATTTTGTCTTTTCATTTGGGCCTCCCAATTGAAGCCCCGCCCATAGGGCGGGTACCGTTGCTAGTAGCTCAAAACATGAAGATGTTAGTTGTAAAATAAACTGGATAATAATCCGATATAGTAATTCCTGGGTCTAATCCAAGTTGTTAACTATCAAGTGCAGACTTCTGCAACAGGTACTGTATGTCCTCCCTCCCAGAACTAGTAATGGAATAACTTTCTATGCAACCTCTTCTGTTCCTCTCTTGGAACACTTTATTGGCAAAGCCCATATCTATATTATAATAGGCGAAGGTGATTCTGTCTGTCTGTCTGTCCGGGGGTGTGGCTTACTCCGTTTACAGAGTAGCTCCACCCATTCTTGGAGAGGCTTCATGTAAACAAATATCCACCATTTTATTAACTCGAATAGCTTTGAGCTGAGGCCTGTTTAGTTAGGCCCGTGCTGTCTTTCTCTCTCACACAGGTTTAGTTCAACTCTAATTCGATATATCATTTCATTTTTAAGTCGCTAACATCGTTTTAGACTCGGTTGAAAAAAAAACGGGAAGAGAATCCCATGAAAGTTTCCATTTATAGAACGAAATGATTTCTCAAAGGCCTGTAAAATAAAGCGCATTCATTGAGTCACCCTCACGATTTAATCTCGAATTCACCATCTGATTTAATTTTTATCGATGGTTTTAGACTCAGTGTCAGAAATAATTATTGAGAACATTCACGCACACACGGGAAAATGCAGGGATATATTTTTTAAAATCGCGTCACGATGATACACGAAAATACACCGCCTAAAATAACAGTCAGGGAAAATGACGACATATATTAAAGAATATTAAAAATTCGCTTTTTCTTTTCCGTTAAGATATATTACTTTTACTTTTGCACAAAAACGACATATATTTCTTCGTTCTTATTTCATTCAACATTATTATCGGGAAGTAAAAACTAAAATATGTTTCAGGAAATTACCGACAGATATTTCTTCGGTTTTTTTTTTTTTAGTTATTTGCGGATACACTTTAAATAGGTTTATTTGAAATCTTTAATTTTCACAAACTAATTTACTTGCCATTTCATGATTATGAGACACTTCCTCTTGAGGATCGTGACAATTCATGCGTTGCGGGGAAACTTCCATTTCCAAAATGAATGAGACGGGAGAGGAGCGAGGAGCAAGGAGCTGGAGAGTTAGGAGCGAGTTGTTGGAGAGCGAGGGATTGGAGAGCGAGGAGCTAGGGGTTGGAGAGCGAGGAGCTAGGGTTTGGAGAGCGAGGAGCTCGGGGTTGGAGAGCGAGGAGCTAGGGGTTGGAGAGCGAGGAGCTAGGGGTTGGAGAGCGAGGAGCTAGGGGTTGGAGAGTGAGGAGCTAGGGGTTGGAGAGCGAGGAGCGAGGGGTTGGAGAGCGAGGGGTTGGAGAGCGAGGAGCTAGGGCTTGGGGAGCGAGGAGCTAGGGGTTGGAGAGCGAGGAGCGAGGGGTTGGAGAGCGAGGAGCGAGGGGTTGGAGAGCGAGGAGCGAGGGGTTGGAGAGCGAGGAGCGAGGGGTTGGAGAGCAAGGAGCGAGGGGTTGGAGAGCGAGGAGCGAGGGGTTGGAGAGCGAGGAGCGAGGGGTTGGAGAGCGAGGAGCGAGGAACTAGTGGTTGGAGAGCAAGGAGCTAGGTGTTGGAGAGTGAGGAGCAAGGAGTTGGAGAGTGAGGGCCGATTGGAGAGGAGAGTGAGGAGCAATTGGAGAGGAGAGTGAGGAGCGATTGGAGAGGAGAGTGAGGAGCGATTGGAGAGGAGTGAGGGGAAGTATTGGAGAGGAGTGTGAGGAGGTATTGGAGGGGAGTGTGAGGAGGAGTGGGATTGGAGAGGCGTGAGGGTAGAGAGAAGAGAGTGTGAGGTGGAGAGGAGTGAGGGGTCACATATCATGTGAAATAAATAAATTGTGTTCATTACACCATTTATGGATCTGATGAATTGCCAGTAACCATTTTGTAAAATTTAACGTGCAGCATCTAAATCAAGATGTCCAAATGTCACACACGTCCATGCCCGTGGGATTCTCATGGGTGACCCCACTAGACTGCAGCAAGAAAAAGAATGAGGCGGGAGAACCTGACCCTCGACGAACGTGATCACAGACTGGCACAGGATGCTGCTGCAACAACGATGAGGAGTGTTGGCGAGGAGCGAGGGGTTGGAGAGGAGTTCGGGGTTGGAGAGTGAGGAGCTAGGGGTTGGAGAGTGAGGAGCTAGGGGTTGGAGGGTGAGGGGCTAGGGGTTGGAGAGGAGCGAGAAATTGGAGAGGAGTGAGGGGTTGGAGAGTGAGGAGCGAGTTGGAGAGTGAGGAGCGAGGGGTGGGGAGAGTGAGGAGCGATTGGAGAGGATAGTGAGGAGCGATTGGAGGGGAGTGTGTGGAATTGGAGAGGAGTGTGAGGGATTAGAGAGGGGTGTGAGGGATTGGAGAGGAGAGGAGGTATTGGAGAGGGGTGTGAGGAGGTATTGGAGAGGGGTGTGAGGAGGTATTGGAGGGGAGTGTGAGGAGGAGTGGATTGGAGAGGCGTAAGCGTGGAGAGAGGAGAGTGTCAGGTGGAGAGGAGTGAGGAATCATATGTGAAATAAATAAATTGTGTTCATTACACCATTTCTGGATCTGATGAATTACCAGTAACCATTTTGTAAAATTTAATGTGCAGCATCTAAATCAAGATGTCCAAATGTCACACACGTCCATGCCCGTGGGATTCCCATGGGTGACCCCACTAGTATTTCTATATCTGACTATTTTAATGGAGAACCACGACGATGCAGACAGAATATGGCTGTTTGCACAGGCCAACAAGCAGGGATTGCAACCTGCCCTCACACAAAAGGATTCCGCCTGGGAATAATTCCACAAAATCCTACTTGCTCTCATATACCGGTTTTTCTATCGCACTGGCAGCTATATCTTATCAATCCTCGGGACTGGATAAAACACTGACTCCTGTGGAGAAAGCATCCCGCATTCTCAAATTAGAAAGATAAACCGACTGAGTGCAATTTTAGTTAATTCCATGAGGCTTGCGATAAGTGTGTGTCCATCCTGAAGCAGGTGAGAAAACATCATCTTGCAAATCTCAAGGCTGAACTCACCAACCAGTCTCCTTCTTCCAGGTCATGGTGGAACCTTATCAAGTCCATCTCTGGTGTGTGCTACGTCTCCACACCCTCCCTCACCTCAAACTGCATAACTGCAGACTCGGCCCGAGATAAGGCCGAATGTCTAAACTCTGTGTTTATCCTCCTTTGGCCACCTCTCAACAGCCTGGAGGTCAGCAAGCATCACTCTTGCAAACAAACCACAATGGTGCAAAAGCAGATACAAAGCAGTCATATCAACAACATACCAGTCACCTTACTTCCATTTACAAGCACAGACAGGAATCCATAACTGCTTCTGATGTCGTCTTTCCTACTTTCAAATAGCCTGATCTCTAATCATCCTTTTGAATTCTGTCCCACTAATTCAACTCTGGACATGCTGCTGCTCCTCACTCAGAAATGGTTGCAATGTTGGAGGCCTCAATTCTCAATGAAGAGGTCAGGACTGTCCCTTTGGACATTTTGTGACCATTCAACATAGTCTGGCATCCCATGTTGCTTGCCAAGCTGTACATTCATCCCCCTTCCTTCTTAGATTTCTGACTATCCCCTCTCATGTATTCAACAAGTCGCTATCAATGGAACACTCCTCCACTCTCCCAATGGGGATTGGAGTTCCCCAATGAAGTGTGTTGAGTTTTTTTTTTTTTTTTTTTTTTTTTGTATACAAGATCGAGGCTCGTGAAAGAGCGAATTCCCCAGTCTTGTTCCTCCTCTATATAAATAATCTTGCTGATGCTCTGGAAAACCCTCTCTCCCCTTTTGCAGACAACTCCACATTGTGTCATTCAATACCCTCTGCCTTGCAAATTGCAGCTGCATCACTCTATGCTGATCTGTAATTAATTAGATGCTAGGCTGATAAATGGAACGTGTCCTTCAATCCTCGATAATCTCACTGCCTCACCCTGTAACTCTAGAAAGATTGTCAAACTAACCCATCTTTTTCCATAGTCAGCCAATGGAAGAGGGTCAGTATTTTGAACCTGTAGGCCTAACCATCAGACATGACCTCTCCTGGACCAACCACGTAGCAGAGCCAGTTACATATTGAGAATCCTCCATTGATCCAAATATTTCCTTGGAAATTCAGAGCTACTTACAATCTACAAGGCATTTGTCCTTAGCTTAATGGAATACTGCTCTACCCTGTGAGATGGCACCCCAGCATCACATCTGCCTCTCCTGGATTCCATGGAATCTAAAGCTCTCAACATTATTGGAATCTCCTGTGGTGAGACCAAAGCACAAGGTCTCATACTTTCACTGCACTGGCTGGTCGATGGTCTTTCTGGTTTTTTTTACTGCCTCTTCTTCTCCAATATTTTCCCCTGTTTCTCTCTCAGTCCTCTGACCCACTCCAGAAACTGCAGTACGCATGACTTCTTTCAGTAACTTCCTTCTCATTAAACGTCCACAATCCAGGCTGACCACATCCAAACGCCTTTGCTCCTCACTTCTTCCATCGAGGGAGCCACCTTCAAGAGGCAACTCTTTCCCACTTTTCCCTTCAGGGCTCCAAGTAGGCAGTACAACAACCTTTCATGTATCTATCTGTATGTGCTCCATCATTCTCATGAGTCAGTTTTTCCACATATCGCGTTGGGGGAGGGTTGAGGGGAAGGGAGCTAGGTGCAGGAAATGTATCAGAGGTAAGGTGACTTTCAGGCCACCCTGTACATAGAGTTAAAAATAACTTTTACCTAATCTTGTTCAAGAGCATGCAAGTGATTCTTTTGTTTGGCCCAGGTTGCAAAATCTTACTTCACTTAATTAATGTCCTCAATTTATTTTTCCTTGGGAGAAAGATCCAAGGTGCAGCAGCAAATCATTTCTCTCCTCGCTACTGTGTACGAAACGATTCATACTGTTATGTCGGAGGGGGTACAAATCAGGTAGCATGTTAAGTTAGCGTGGTCCATGTGTGCGCGAAGGTTAGAACTTATTTTGTAACGAGAGACCCATTAGAGTGAAGTTGGCCTGTACCTTTGTGTGCCAGGAGGGGTGGTATAGTTGATAGAGGCATTAGACAGGAAAGTGTAACTCATACGTGTCTTCTCTGTAACGTTAGACAAGGTAGGAGAGCGGTGCATTTGGATGTGTCCTTGTGTTTGGGCCAATAAACCCCCATAGTGGCCTGTGCTCTGAGCACAAGGTGTCTGGCGTGACAGTGGCCATTAGAAGGGCCCCCGAGGACATGCTACCATTGGCACATTGCAAGGTGAAGTATCAATGGTTCGGGTGGTACTGTTGGCAACACCTCGTCAGGGTGGGTGGCCGCGAAGGTGGAAGTGAGGTGTTAAAAGGCCGTACATGGACTCGTTAGGGTGGTTCCCGCTCTTCTCTCCTGCACTCTGCTACTCTCTACTTGATATTTTTGAAACCGAGTGGCTTGCAGCTGTAGGGCAAGCCGAGTTGGTCGGAGCCCAGGACTCTTACCCTCTCTCCGGGGTTGGTGTCATCAACGCAGAGGGAGCACACCTGCGTGGATGCTGGTGTGCTGATATGTCCTTCATACTGGAGTCCTGCCTAGGGTTACCATACATCCGGTTTTTCAGACATGTCCTCCTTTTTGGTCCTTAATTCTCCATCCAGCCAGGTTTTTAAAACATCGACAAATGTCTGTGATTTTGCCATTTAAGATTTGGGATTTTTTTTAAACCTTATTTAAATGGTTAAACCATTTTTGTACATTTTCGTATGGTATTAAAATGCAGTTATGTAATGTTTGGACCAGGATAGCTTGGTATAAGTCTGTACTACTCCGTCATGGCGCAATGAACATGTTCGAACAACACGCGTCCACTTCCTGTCCAACCTCGCAGTGAGAGAGTCCATTGGCGTGCTCTCCATGAATCAGTGTCTTTTCCGAGTCCGTACTGTTGTACCATATTTACATTTGTTTGATTTTATTTTGATTTTCTTCTTTACAATGCCAAAACGAGAGTGTAAATTCGCTGCAGAACTAAAGACAAAATTCCAGTGTTTTTGAAACGGTAGGGAAGAATTGGAAGCCGAGTGCTTGGTATAGTATGTATAGCTGGTACGTACGTCTCTGTGGCAAATAAAGGTGCAAATAAAGGATAAAGGTACAATCTCATGTGGACTGGGGCAAGCACAATATTTCCAGTAATAATTCAGTATTTGCTAGAAGAACAGTGGTTTGCACTCACAATTAATTAATTAAGGCCCGAAAGAAGGACTGGTGAAAGGAATGGACTTACGACACGTAAAGAGGTACTTTGAAATTTGAATAATTATAACTGTTTTTTAAGGCCATTACACTTATCATCAAGTTTTTTGAGGCCATAACACTTATCATCCACCAAAGGTGGTTATGTTTTCATCCCTGTCTGTCTGCTTGTCTGTCTGTGAACATAATATCTCAAAAAGTTGTGGACGGATTCGGACCAAATTTGGCAGAGATGTAGCGTATGTGACAAGCACGAAATGATTAGATTTTGGTGGAGATCCGGATTCGGATCCGGCTACTAGAATTTTAAAAGTAATTATTTACCATTGGGAGATCGGACCACGTACGATATATATATATATATATATATATATATATATACATGTGTATATATATATATATGTATATATATATATATATATATATATATATATATATATATATATAAATATATATATATAAATATATATAAATATAAATATATATATATATATATATATAAATATATATATATATATATATATAAATATATATAAATATATATATATATATATATATATATATATATATATATACACACATATATATATATATATATATATATATATATATATATATATATATATATATATATATATATATATATATATATATATATATATATATATATATATATATATATATATATATATATATATATATATATATATATATATATATATATATATAGCAGGATATCTGAAAAAGTAATGGATAGATTTGGACAAACCTCGGTGGACAGGTTGGGTGTCTGACAAGGACGATTCGATTTGATTCTGGTGAATATCTGAATATCTGAATATGGATTCGGATACGAGAATTATGTAATATTTAAGTGATTCTTCACCATTGAGAGATCGGGTGAAAAGCGATATATAACATGATAGTTAAAAACGTTGTGGACGGGTTATGACTAAACTTGGTGGACGAGTTGCTTAGGTGACAAGAACAAGCCGATTAGATTTTGGTTCTGGCCCGAATCCAGATCCGACCTATCATTGGATACAAAACGTAAGCTGTTCAGCCTGGCAGAGGTATGCTCTCTACCGAGTGCCGTTCTAGTTCTTATTGATATGTACTCAATGTAGACAACGTGTAGTGCACATTAATACAACATGAGTTGGTAGATAAAGATACACCCACTCTCTTTTTTTCAGCTTTTGTGTCTTCTTTTTTAAAATTCAAATATGGTAACCCAAGTCCTGCCCACCTATATCCTAAATTACCTTGCCTAGTTTCTTTCCTCTGTGTGTAAGTGGAGGAGTGAATGTGGAGCCCTAGGTTCTTTATTGTATTGTGTTTCCTTTAATTACCCTGCGCTCCTGAAGTGAAAAGTGGGGTTAAGCATTCAGGTCCGTATATGTGACATGTGCCGTGTCTGCATTTAAAAAAATCATTTTCTCTGCAATTATTGGTCCGATTGACATGAAATTTTCACCATATTAGGGCCTCCCCCTGTAGAATATTTTCATCAGTATTATGACGTCATAGCTCACGTGGTACAGGCGCCATCTTGGAAAAACTTCACAACTCTATATCTCTGAAACCACTCAGAATAAGACATGGGGGAAGCAACACTACCTGCTCGAATGTGATTATCTTTATTTCTGCCATTCACAAAGCACATTGCTTCAGCATGGCAGGACTGAGATAGCAGCCCCATCGACACCGTGTTGTTAGCCTAACCCTAACCCTAACCCTAACAACTTGTGTCTAGAGTGGTAATTGGTTCCCGACTACCCCAGGGATAAATTGAAGTTCTAAATTTATGCTCGTAAAGCACATTTGGTTGTTGAAAATGTTAGTTCTTTTTCTCTATTTTACCGCGTGCGGCAAAAAAAGAAGATGGCCACCGAGCAAGGAGAAATGGTGGCCATCTATGTAATTGCGGATCATGGCATGCACGTAGTTGTAGGTGAGACTGAGGTGGGGCATATTGGGGAGGAGATTAGAATGGGAACCTTCCTCACTCCTAGCATCACATGGAGTCTGTCCCCTTCCTCAGGATTTGAGGATGTGGCACTGTAGACGCCGATGTGTGGGCACAGACCATATTGGAATAATTGGATGAATCGGGGGCTCAAATTAAACAAAATGAAATTCAAATTCAACAGGCCAGAGATGAGATTGGAGCTAAACATAACAAGAATGGTTAACAAAAATTGAGAGGCTCCAACAGTTGGGAGATAAATTTGGAACAGGGGACACTAAAAAGATGAAATACGGCCACTTTCAGCCGGCTGAGCAAGTACCATGATGTATGTCGCTTGATGCACACGTCACATGGAACAGACAAGTCCTGATGTTCAGTAAATCCATCACTGGCACTCAAACTTGCATCGATAATATTTAAATTATGGAAAGCTCATGCATCTTGCATGGGCTGTCTATCATGCCAGGTGCACGCATCACTGACACAAGTCCATCACGTAAATTCTATTTATGTAAATCCAAAAAATATTTTTCCTACATGTACATGTATGTATACCTTTTTCTTATTTATGATCAGGTACTTAACTCTGTCTTCTTATTATTATTAATACTCCAAAGAAAATTGCGTGATCTTGCTACATCTCTCTGTTTTCCACACGCAAATAATTTTTTTTAAGTAGAACTGTCTGACCGCTTACCTTTGATAATTATTCTGGTGAAAAAAAAAATTCATCATTTTCAACCGTACATTGTGTGTTCATCTGGCGAGCCTCTTTTTGGGAAGTTAATTTTGATGAATCATTTGTTGTATAGTTACATCATCTCGAAGCTGTTTCCAAAAATAACGACTTTACCATTTCAGCACCGTTATCGTCAGTTCCCAATTGTATCAGCATTTGCCATAACAATAAATAAGGCCTAAGGACAAACACTACACAGAGTTAGACTTCACCTGGATAAAACCCGTAGGTCACTTTATCGCTTGCAACAGGATTTCAAGGAATCGGTTGCTATGGCAATCCACAGTATTGCCTATTTTCCAGAAATTCTCTCTGAGAAGCATTCCAATAATTATTAAAAACAATATCAGCTTAGAAGTCTACACAACACACAGCCATTACCAATGTCATCTTCTGAAGGCCACGTCCACATCAATATTGATCTCATCACAACATTAGGCATAACCTCACAACATTAGGTAGTAAACCCAAACTTTCATTCTAACCATGAGGTTAGAAAAACCATTCTAACTAACAACTCCTGACCCTAGGGGAAAGTATATTAAGCCAAATGCGGGTTGGTGCTGTTTGAGATGTTGGTGCGGGCTGTGCATGATTGTAATGACTGTGATGTCATCCATGCTGGCGTTACTGTCCTACACGCTACTTCAGCAACTTCCATGCATGTATTATTTGTATCTATTAATAAATCTCTTGTAAACTGTCCGAGTTGAGATGAGGTGTTTATTAAACCCACGACCTGACATGCAAAGGTTAGTAATATGTCAACATCCAAAACCTGGTGTGTTATCAACAGATAAACACATTCACTATTTACTAATTGGCATCTTAATAGGTTCCTTTGCTAGCTTATTTAAGATATCAACCATAACCTGTACACAAACACACCAGCATGCACTGTATACAGCAAAGCAAATTATGACACACTCGTTTCCTCTTCTTCATCACTTTGTTTTATCATCTATATCCTCAGTCCAGAAACATTAATGATAGATACTCCCTCTAGAGTCTAGACAGTAGTCATGAGTAATAGATGTTGTGCGCTATACCCAGATGCCACTAGAAATTCCTTCTTAACATGAGATAAATAATTGTCTGAAAGTCTCCAGAACTTTCCTGAATACTTGTGATCTTCCCACACAGCACAACATCGAAGTATAATATTAGTCTTTGTAAGCCTGGTGTTGGCTTAACGATTAAGGTGGCTGGCTTTGGATCTTAAGGTCTTCATTTTTGAGCCCCAAACAAGCCATTAAATAACACCAGGTTGGTTGGCTCAGCCTGTCATCCTTCCGAAGTCAGCAAAATTAGTACCAGCTTAGTGGAAACAGTGGACACTGCATCAGTGGCACAACTGCGCTTTCAGCAATGATGCAACCACAGACACAGGCTGTATATGAAAACAGAACGGCACTCGGTAGAGCGCAAACCTCCGCCCGGCTGAACAGTTTATGTTTTGTATCCCTCTGATAGGCCGGATTTGGATACGGACCTGAACCAAAATCTATTTGGCTTGTTCTCGTCGCCTAACCAACTCGTCCACCAAGTTTTGTCATAATCTGTCAACAGCTTTTTGAAATATCATGATATGTATAGTTTTTGCCCCTATCTCTCAATGGTGAACAATCACTTAGGAATTTTTTTTGAAATCTCGCATCGGATCTTCACCAAAATCTAATCGATTCGTCCTTGTCAGACACACAACCTGTTCACCAAATTTCGGCCGAATCCTTCCACAACTTTCTGAGATATCGTGTTCACAGGAAAAAAAGAACAGACAAACAAACAAGCAGACAGGGGTGAAAACATAACCTGCACCAATCTTTGGTGGCAGAGGTAATAATCAATTTGTTCCATATTGAATCATCGGTGTCCAGGCATTGACCACCACATTGACCATGCATTGAAATACACTGCCTAATAATCACTCAAATATAATTAGTGATAGGTTCCGTAGAGTAACTCATGGTTAGTGGGGGGGTCGCAACCTCTTTATAATTGCGACTAATCTTCATACCCTTGCTGTGCGAATGAGTGTCAAATGTACCACCTTTTCTGGAAATCGAGGCACTAGTGGCTCGCCTATCTGGTTATGGCACACTATTTTCACTTGTGTCCTTTGCTACCATTGGGGTATAGGAAATCTGAGGTTAGTTTAGTCATTCAGGAGAGTGGTTCACATTGTCTTACTACAGAGTTAAATACTTCCTTTGAATTTCTTATTGAAGGTCATAACCATCAAATGTATGCCTCCACTACTTCCTTAACTTGCTTTGAATGTGGAAAATTTGGACATCTCAAATGTCTTTATTCTGATGTTAAATGCACTGAATATTATTTGTCTGGTCATACCAAGCAATATTGCAATCATAATTGGATTTTGGGCAAGGATGGGGAATACTTGCCCGTATCCACGGTTGTTACTTTACTTTACCTCCCTCTGACAATGATCCCAGTTTCACTTGAGTCACTAAGAAGAGGAACACGATCAAGGTCACACGCGAGTCACTAAGAAGAGGAAGGTGACTCAAGGTCACACACAAGTCACGAAGACGAGGAAGGTGACTCAAGGGCACACGTGAGTCACTAAGACGAGGAAGGCGACTCACGGTCACACGTGAGTCATTAATACGAGGAAGGCCACTCAAGGTCATGCACGAGTCACTAAGAAGAGGAAGGCGACTCAAGGTGACGCATGAGTCACTAAGAAGAGGAAGGTGACTCAAGGTGATGCGCGAGTCACCAAGAAGAGGAAGGCGACTGAAGGTGATGCACGAGTCACTAAGGAGAGGAAGGTGACTCAAGGTCACACGCAAGTCACCAAGAATAGGAAGGTGACTCAATGTCACACGTGAGTCACTAAGACGAGGAAGGTGACTCAAGGTGATGCGCGAGTCACTAAGAAGAGGAAGGTGACTCAAGGTCACACGTGAGTCATTAAGAAGAGGAAGGCGACTCAAGGTGATGCACGAGTCACTAAGAAGAGGAAGGCGACTCATGGTGACACACGAGTTACTTAGAAGAGATAGGCGACTCAAGGTGATGCATGAATCACGAAGAAGAGAAAGGTGACTCAAGGGGACGCATGAGTCGCTGAGATGAGGAATGCGACTCAAGGTCACACGCAAGTAACTAATAAGAGGAAGGCCACTCATGGTAACGCACGAGTCACTAAGAAGAGGAAGGCTGACACTGCATTGGGTGCCTATAACAAAGAGCTTGAGCTGTGAGTGTGGTGGGGTATGGTAGGGGTTAACCAGCCCACACAGGATGCAACGTCGAAAAGTATCGCTTTTCTTCTTCCCTCACCAGGTGCCTCGCCTGGTTTACAGAGATAAGAAAAACGAACTACGCCTTCCAAATTGATGTTAATGTCAACACTGCTCCTCTCACTGCAGACATAATAACAAGACAACTTCACTCTAACAAATCCCTGTAACAGAAGAATGTTCTAAGCTACTCGAGCATACAATCCATGATAATTATCATCTGTCTAATAGGTACACTATCCAATGTAACAATACCTTTCAGAAGCAGAATGTTGTCTTTAAAGATTGTCTATTTAACCTGAAAGGCTTTCTTTAAACAGCAAATGTAATAGTGCATTGACGTAATCAAAATGGTTTCTCTGAATCGGCAATGCTTTGTTTTTGAGTTTGCTCTTTCTCCTGACTCCGTTATTTTTATGGAAAGTGTGAGAGGTCATCTCACCTCGGTTTCTTTTGAGCTTGGTGGACTGAATGTGATCATTTTCAATATTTATACACAAAGTGTCACCTCTGAGCAACAAGGCTCATTTGAGGATGCTCTCAGTAATGTTGATGATGGCAGTTTTATTTGTTTGGGGGATTACTTTAATTGTCCTCTCGATGTGATGTTGATAGAAACACCGCTGAAACACATCATCAATGCCATATTGATTTGATAGACTTGCGTGATAACGATAATTTGCTGGATATATAAAGACATGCGTAGTGCCGTGTTTCCTTATGTCAGCTCTCTATGGCATGACTTAACAAGAAAAACAGCAATCAGAGATTGCAAACCCTCGCCAGGATGTATTTTCAGTGTTTTTTTAAAGGTTTTTGTGTTAAAACAAATATGGCGGCCGAACCACATGACCGATGACGTCATCAATTTTTTATTCTCCACTAATTTATTCCAAGATTATGCTCAAGAAATTTCATTTTGATCGGATGACATTTTGTACTTGTCAAATTATGACGTCATAATGGAGGCACCAATGACATCATCATTCACAGATGTTATTCCACATGGAGAGTTCTTTACAATGAGCCATGTCTCAATTTTTTCTATTCAGTGCTTTCGGAGATATAGAGGTGCAAAGTTTTTCGTTTTTTCCAAGATGGCGGCTGAACCATGTGACCGATGACGTCATCATTATTTATTGATTTTGTCCACCAATTTATGCATACATGATGCTCAATAAATTTTATCTTGATAGGTTGAAGTTTTGTACTTGCGAATTATGATGTCATAATGGATGCACCTATGACATCATTAACATATTTTATTCCCCATGGAGAGTTCTTTACAATGAGCCATGTCTCCATTTTTTCTATGCAGCGCTTTCGGAGATATAGAGGTGCAAAGGTTTTAGTTTTTCCAAGATGGCGGATGAATCACGTGACCTATGACGTCATAATTATCATTAATAAATTCCACAGGTGGAGTTGCACCTATGGTGAAAATTTCCTGTCAATCGTACCAACAGTTGCAGAGAAAATCATATTTATTCTGTGCGGACAAACAAACAGACAGACAGACAAACAAACGGACTCAAATGCAACACCCTCTCCTCAGGCGAGGGTAATAAGCTCGACATTTATCACGATTCTCTGAATCTTATTGCCACTTCACAAATAATAATTTTAGGGTTATTTGTTCACTTTCTTCTAGTTATGCTAGTGATTTATCCTTTTTACCTGCGATGTGTCGCAGGTCTTCAAGAGATGCGTATGGTTGTTGTTGTTGTTCTTGTGGTTCTTGTTGGGTGTAGATTTTTGAAATGTGCACCCATTGGTCAGACAGCTGCCAGACACCACCCACAATTGTCGCTTGACTCCACCCACCATGGCACCCAGCCAAAATAATATGGCTGCCATCTTTGTTTTCTGTTGGACCAAAGACATCAGGTCTGTAGGCCTCTGCTGATTACATACTGCATGGGTTTGCTGCATCAGACTTCCATTGGCTTTGTTTGGATCAAGTGTTACGTCGAATAAAGTTTATTCGACGTAACATTCGATCCAAACAAAGCCA
Organism: Myxine glutinosa; assembly: GCF_964187855.1. NCBI lineage: Eukaryota > Metazoa > Chordata > Myxini > Myxiniformes > Myxinidae > Myxine > Myxine glutinosa. Next base: position 178,505,969 of record NC_136267.1, read on the forward strand.
ATGGAAGTCTGATGCAACAAACCCATGCAGTATGAGCTCTGCCAACCTTTTTATCCTGGAAGGATTGTTCACTTTCTGGTCAACTGTAGCCGCAGCCTGTTGTGTGTTGAACCCCTGCTTGTACGTCTCTGCTATTCTCTCTCTTGTTAAACGCTTTTTAGGCTTTTTAGCTCAAGGAATCCCTTAACATTTTCAACCTATGTGGATGACGTGTCCATGACATCACCATTAAAAAAAAAAAATTGTATACAAGATCGAGGCTCGTGTAAGAGCTAACATCAATCTAAAAAAAACAATCGGGCAAACAAAACATACAATAAAGGGAGCGGGAGACAACATGGGGAGAGAGAGGGAAGCACACGAGTGCACAAGAGGGAAGCACAGCAGAGAACAGGGATATCGGAACATCTGTGGGAAGGAGAGGGCTTGGGGGGAGGGGACATGGGAAGGCGGGGGTTGGGGGAGGTATAAAACACATGGACACTGCTAGAACTTCCAGGAAAGAAGTTGGTATTTCCCCAAAAAAAGAAAAGAAATGGATCTGGGGTGAATTAACGGGGGTAGAAAAGATCAAGGTTTTGGATGGGGGAAGATAAGAGATGGAGGTGAACAGCTGTTTTAAAGCCCTGGAGGGAGGAGAGGGATTGAAGAGAGTGAGGGAGTTTGTTCCAGAGGCGGGAGAAAAGAGGAATGAAGGAGTGAAGGTGAGCAGAGAGTCTTGATTTTATTAGTTTAACCATGAGAGGGTTGCTGGCAGATCTTGTGCGACCTGTGGGAATATTTGGGGGACAGAGCACAGACAGAGCTGGGGGAGCAAAGCCGGAGAGGAGTCTGTAGAAGACGGAAAGACCACCAACCTGCCTGCGGTGAGTGAGTGAAAGGCCCTCGGAGTTAGCTTCATCGCAGGAGATTCCTTGTTGATTTTGAGATTTCATATAATCATATTTTGATTTCAGATTTCATATAATTTCATATAATCTTGTTGATTTTGAGAAGGCTTCTGCTAATGTAAGCTGGGATAAGGGTTGGGTTTCCTCACGTCCTCTGTCACTAACTTGTCCTTCATGCTTTGTCTTTTGCAAGGGATCCAAGTATTTGACACCAGTAGAGGAATTCTCATGGTGTCAACTTCAAGTGTATTTTTGTTTAGCCTGAAGGAACTGCGCTCCAACGCGAGTCGAAAGAATTGACGCGACCAAAGACGGAATTCGTCCGAGTTGCTTTATTGAAACAAAACAGCTCAGGTATTCTGACAAGCCCGTTTTTCGGGCAACAATATATATACACATTTATGTCGGGAAGTTTGCCCGGCAAAAGCTATACCGGGCATGCCCGGGTATCAAGGGCGAGCCTTGGAAAGGCGAGTCTGGACCTGCCCGGGCGTGTTTGGCTGCGGCCTGGCAAGTCGAGGCTGGGCGTGCCCGGGCGCTCTGGGCGAGCACTGGAAAGGCGATAGCGGGCATGCCCGGACGCTCTGGGCGAGCCCTGGAAAGGCGATAGCGGGCATGCCCGGACGCTCTGGGCGAGCCCTGGAAAGGCGATAGCGGGCATGCCCGGACGCTCTGGGCGAGCCCTGGAAAGGCGATAGGGGCATGCCCGGACGCTCTGGGCGAGCCCTGGAAAGGCGAGAGCGGGCATGCCCGGGAAAGACGAGACCGGGCATGCCCGGGAGGTTCGGGCGTGCCCGGGAACAGTGAGTCCGGGCATGCCCGGGAGAGGCGCGTCTGGCCGTGTTCTGGCCGGTGCAAGGCGATTATGTACATCCAGCGGTAACCGCTACACACGCCCCTCCAGAATCGACCTGCACCGGCAGGGTCAATTTAAGGGGGGTCCGGATGACCCGGCCGAAGCGACCCCTGGCGGGTCGTGGGGAGGGGTCTGACGTGGTGGTGGGTGGTCGAGCGGGGGGAACTGTGGACGGGGGGCGGCCTCGCCGCGGAGGAAGGGCCAACCGTGGTGGTCGGTCGACGTCCATGTGCGCCGGTTTGAGGCGGTCCACAGAAATCCGGTCCGGCCGGCCGCCGAAGTCGACGATGAAAGACTTGTCGCCCCGTCGCAGGACCCGGAAGGGCCCGTCGTACGGCGGCCGGAGTGGCCCCCGGTGCGCGTCATGACGCACAAAGACGTACTCCACTGTGCGAAACGCCGGGGGGACGTAGGACTGGGGGCCACCATGGCGGGACGTCGGCACGGGGGCAAATCGTCGGGCGGCCTCCTGGAGGTCCGAGCGCTGGCGAGCGGCGGACCAGGGACTGGTAGCGTCAGGCACGAATTCGCCCGGGACGCGGAGTGGCTGGCCGTAGACGAGCTCGGCGGCGGACGCCTGGAGGTCTTCCTTGGGGGCCGTGCGAAGGCCCAAAAGGACCCACGGCAGCCGGTCGGCCCAACCGTCGTCCTGAAGGCCGGCCATGAGTGCGGCCTTCATGGAGCGGTGAAACCGCTCGCACAACCCATTGGCTTGGGGGTGGTAGGCCGTGGTGCGGTGCAGCGTGACCCCCAACGAACGGGCGACCGCGCCCCAAAGCTCAGACGTGAACTGTGGGCCGCGGTCGGACGAGATGTTCGCTGGTGCGCCGAAGCGCGCGACCCAGGTGGCGATGAACGCCTGCGCCACGTCGGCGGTGGTGGTGGAGGTGAGGGGCACGGCCTCCGGCCACCTGGTGGTCCTGTCCACCATGGTGAGCAGGTGGGTGAACCCCCGCGAGGGGGGCAGGGGACCCACCAGGTCCACGTGGACGTGGTCGAAACGCCGTTCAGGCACGGCGAAAGGTGCCAGCGGGGCCTGGGTGTGGCGGTGGACCTTGGCTCGCTGGCAGGCCGTGCAGGCGTTGGCCCAGTCGCGGATGTTTCGTCGAAGGCCGTGCCAGACGAAACGCGCCGACACCAGCTTCTGAGAAGCTTTCCGGCCCGGGTGAGAAAGGCCGTGGATGGAGGCGAAGATGCGGCGCTGCCAGGAAACGGGCACGATGGGGCGAGGCTGGCCCTGGGAGACGTCGCAGAGCAGGACGGTGCCCGCGAAGGGGATGTCGGCCAGGCGGAGGCCCGTGTCCGCCACGCGGAGTGCCTGCACCGAGGCGTCGGTGGTCTGGTCGGCCGCCATGAGCGTGAAGTCCACGCCGAGGTATACCGCGTTCGCGCTGGCCCGCGAAAGGCAGTCGGCCACGGCGTTGTCTTTGCCGGCGACGTGCTGGATGTCCGTGGTGAACTCCGACACGGCGGAGAGGTGGCGCTGCTGGCGGGCCGACCACGGCTCCGTGACCTTAGCCATTGCGTAGACCAACGGCTTGTGGTCGACGAAAGCCGTGAACGGGCGGCCCTCCAGGAGGTGTCGGAAATGGCGAACGGCCAGGAATAGCCCGAGCAGCTCGCGGTCGAACGTGCTGTAGTTTAACTCGTTCGGCCGGAGTTGCCGGCTGAAAAAAGCGAGTGGCTGCCAAACCCCGTCCACCCATTGCTCATGGACGGCGCCCACCGCGTAGTTGGAGGCGTCCGTAGTGAGGGCGATGGGCGCGTTGAGCACCGGGTGAGCCAGCAGCGTTGCGTCGGCGAGGGCCCGTTTGGCACTGGCGAAGGCCGCGTCCATGGCTGCGGACCAAACAATGTCATGCTTGGCCGGCTTGCCCCGGAGGGCCTCGTAAAGGGGCCGCATGAGCTGAGCAGCGCGGGGCACGAATCGGTGATAAAAATTCACCATGCCGAGGAACTCTTGGAGGGCCTTGATGGAATGGGGACGCGGTAACGTGGTGATGGCCTCGACCTTGGTCGGCAGCGGCACGGCCCCGGTCTTGGTGATGCGGTGGCCCAAAAAGTCAACGGTCGTCGCGCCGAAGTGGCATTTGACCGGGTTGACAATTAAGCCATGCTCGCTGAGGCGACCGAACAGTGTTCGGAGGTGGAGGAGGTGCTCGGCGCGGGACGTGCTGGCGACGAGGATGTCGTCCAGATAGACGAAAAGAAACGGCAGGTCGCGCAGCACGCCGTCCATCAAGCGCTGGAACGCCTGGGCCGCGTTCTTGAGGCCAAACGGCATCCGCAAAAATTCGAACAGGCCGAACGGCATGATGACGGCCGTCTTCGGGACGTCGGCCGCCCGGACAGGTACCTGGTGGTAGCCCCGTATCAGGTCAATTTTCGAAAAGATGACCCGTCCCGCCAAACGGGCGGAAAAGTCCTGAATATGCGGGATCGGGTACCTGTCGGGGGTGGTAACGTCATTGAAACGGCGGTAGTCGCCAAACGGGCGCCATCCACCCCCCGGCTTTGGCACGATGTGCAGTGGCGAGGCCCACGCACTATCGGAGCGCCGCACGCTGCCGAGGTGCTCCAACGCGTCAAATTCGGCCTTTGCCACGGCGAGCTTGGCTGGGTCGAGGCGGCGGGCCCTGGCATAGACCGGCGGGCCCGTAGTGGGTATGTGGTGCTCGATCCCGTGCCGCACTGCGACGGCCGAAAACGTCGGCCGCGTGAGGGCCGGGAATTCCACGAGCAGGCGAGCGAACTCGTTCGTTGCCGGGAGGGCGCACGCCAGTTCGGTCGGCGCGGAGCTGCTCATTGTGCACGCCAGGGAGCTGAAGGTCTCGGCGTGGACAAGGCGACGTCGTTTGACGTCGACCAGCAGCCCGTGCGCGCAGAGGAAGTCGGCGCCCAGCAAAGCCACGGGGACGCTGGCGGTAACAAAAGTCCATTGAAAGCGCTGGCTGCCGAAGCAGAGGGTGATGACGCGTGGGCCGAAAGTGCGTATGGCCGAGCCATTAGCAGCGACCAAAGAGGGGCCGCAAACTGCGTCCAGCCTGTCCTGCTCGGAGGCAGGTATGACGCTCAGTTGGGCGCCGGTGTCGCACAGGAAACGCCGTCCAGACGCTTTGTCCCGAATAAACAGCAAGTTGCCCGAGTGGCCGGCGCTCATGGCTGGGAATGAACGCCGGCCCGGCCGTTTCCCGACCTGCCGAAAGTGCACGGGGGCCGGCACGTCCGAGCCTTGTGTCCGAACCTGGCGTGGTAATAACACCACGCCCGGTCAGGTGGAGGCCCCGGCCGTCGTGTCGGAAGCGGGCGGTGCGGCGTGGCGGCCGCCAGTTGCACCGGCAGTTCGGCCTCCAACCGCACAGGGCGCTCGGGCGTCGTGGGCGTCGCCTCGGACGGCGGCGGGCTCCAGGTAACCGCGCCGATGTGCTGGCCCGCCGAGGAGATCTTATCGGCTTCCCTGGCGAGGGCGCGGGAATCCGTGATCAACGTGCCAGCCAGGGCGAGGCGTACCGGGTTAGGCAGCTGACGGAGGAACAGCTCCCGGAACAGGAATGCCGGAGAGTGCTCGCCGAGCAACGAGAGCATATAGTCCATGCGCTCGGACGGGCGCGTGTCGACGAGCTCGGGCAGGTCAAGCAGGCGCCGTGCGCGTGCTGCCGGTGAGAGGGCGAAAGCGCCGAGGAGGAGCGTCTTCAGCGCGTCGTATTTGTCAGCAGCCGGCGGGTGCTGGAGGAGGCTCAAGGCGCGGGCCGCGGTGGCGGGACCGAGCGCCGCCACAACATGGTGGAAGCGGGTGTCGTCCGCGGTGATGCCTCGCAGGGCGAACTGGGAGTCCGCCTGGGCGAACCAAACAGCCGCGTGAGCCTCCCAGAAGGTAGGCAGTTCAAGCGTCACTGCCGTATCCATGTCGGTAGGTCACCAATGAAGGAACTGCGCTCCAACGCGAGTCGAAAGAATTGACGCGACCAAAGACGGAATTCGTCCGAGTTGCTTTATTGAAACAAAACAGCTCAGGTATTCTGACAAGCCCGTTTTTCGGGCAACAATATATATACACATTTATGTCGGGAAGTTTGCCCGGCAAAAGCTATACCGGGCATGCCCGGGTATCAAGGGCGAGCCTTGGAAAGGCGAGTCTGGACCTGCCCGGGCGTGTTTGGCTGCGGCCTGGCAAGTCGAGGCTGGTCGTGCCCGGGCGCTCTGGGCGAGCACTGGAAAGGCGATAGCGGGCATGCCCGGACGCTCTGGGCAAGCCCTGGAAAGGCGATAGCGGGCATGCCCGGACGCTCTGGGCGAGCCCTGGAAAGGCGATAGCGGGCATGCCCGGACGCTCTGGGCGAGCCCTGGAAAGGCGATAGCGGGCATGCCCGGACGCTCTGGGCGAGCCCTGGAAAGGCGAGAGCGGGCATGCCCGGGAAAGACGAGACCGGGCGTGCCCGGGAGGTTCGGGCGTGCCCGGGAACAGTGAGTCCGGGCATGCCCGGGAGAGGCGCGTCTGGCCGTGTTCTGGCCGGTGCAAGGCGATTATGTACATCCAGCGGTAACCGCTACAAGCCTCACACAATTATGAACAGCTGAGTTTGCCTTATTATTGAGTGAGTTAGAATTTTGTTAGGATTTTGCAAACCTTATTTGCAATTGATTTGCAATCTGCAAACCTTATTTTCAACATTATGTACAAGTTGGTTGGACACCCTTCAAAAATTGACCAAAAGTTGGTGAAATGGACGTTCTTCTTGTAGCAACTGTCTTAGAAGCATCATGCCTTAATTACCCTCGCCAGGGGAGAGGGTATTGCATTTCGTCCGTTTGTCTGTTTGTCTGTTTGTCTGTCTGTCTGTCTGTTTGATTGTCCACACAGAATAAATATGATTTTCTCTGCAACCGTTGGTCCGATCGACAGGAAATTTTCACCATAGGTGCAACCCCACCTGTAGAAATTTATAATAATAATTATGATGTCATAATTCACGTGGTTTGGTCGCCGTCTTGGAAAAACCGAAAAATTTTGCACCTCTATATCTCCGAAAGCGCTGAATAGAAAAAATTGAAAAATGCCTCATTGTAAAGAACTCTCCATGGGGAATAAAATATGTTAATGATGATGTCATACGTGCCTCCATTATGACGTCATAATTCTACAAGTACAAAACTTCATCCGATCAAGATGAAATTTCTTCAGCATAATCTAGGAATAAATTAGTGGAGAAAAAAATGACGTCATCGGTCACGTGGTTCGGTCGCCATATTTGTTTTCACGCAAAAGACTGAAAAATCACTGAAAATACATCCTGGCGAGGGTTTGCAATCTCCGATTGCTCTTTCTTGTTGTTAATAATGTGGTTGCTTTGGTTGTCTGGCACAGGTTATTTGCCTGCAACCTTGTGTGACCCTGCTGCCACAAAATTGGAAGTGTTTTGTAGATTTCTTCTGGATCTGACATTACTGACTATGGCCTGGAGTGTTGAGCTTGCTTCCATCCAAAGGTGGCCAAGGCTTGGTCAATGTTGCAAGCTGAGTGATGTCTGTGTGTCTGCTTCCTTTGCCCCAATTTCTGATGAACGGTGCACCGTACTTGTCTGACTTCTGATGTCCCTTATCCTCAAACCATCTGTGCCAGGCTAGAAACTAGGATGTTGCTCAGAGCTTTTTCTGATGGATATTCACCTATTGGACTCATACAATATCCATGTTTGTCACCAAAACTTGCTGAATGCTTGGCAGGGCTTTCGGTTGTGCTGGCAGGAGAAATGTCCTACCTTTTAGGGTTTTCTACATTTAAGCAATTTTCTGCAAACCTTATTTTCAACATTATGTACAAGTTGATCCTTTTATGAATCGCTTATGAAAACTGACATAACAAAACGATGGCACCTTCGAGACAGTCTTGGCTGATGGAAGTCAATTGTGGAACTTGTGAGGGCAACAAATATACACTCTTGTAGGTTGTCAAAAGTTCAGATTGGCCAAGGAAAGAAAGACGAAAGATGAAAGAAAGAAAAGAAAAGAAAAAAAAAAGATGAAAGAAAGACTTTGCAAGATGAGGATACCCAGTTGGCTGCTGGGTTTGGGGACCATCTTTGAAATATGGTCTGCCAAAGAAAGTTCATAGCTGATCGTGAGGCCCCAAATTTTGAGTGACTTAACCTCTTCAAGTGGTTTGGTTAGGAAGTAGATGGGAGGGTTTGCCAGACAATCCTTTCAGAGAGACGGGGTGTGTGTGTGTGGAATTAGGCGGGATTGAAAGACATATTTTAAGTGCTGGACCAGTTCCTGATTCTATCAATGTCTGCAGAGAGGGAAGAAGCTGCTGCCTGCCTGTCTGAAGAATGAGAGATGATAATGCAGTGGGTGGAATCATCAGCAGAGAGATAAGCAGGATTTTCAAGGGAATCAGAAAGATCATTGATGAAGATGGGGATCAATGACTTTTGCAGCGGAGTGTGGGAAGTCAGTGATCTGTGCGAGGAGGTGGCCTTGGATGGCATAAGCAGAGAGTTTGGAGATCGAGGTGGGTGCCAAACTGTAATGCTTAAGATATGTTCAGAGAGATGGCCCTGATCTCGTTCATGTCCATGGCCTTGCTTATAATTGTTAGCAAGCTAATAGGCCTGTAGTTAAGAGGATCCATTTTTTCACCCTAATTTGTATTGCAGTGATGTTGGCTAAGTTCTAGGAAGACAGAATCTCACCCTGAGTGAATGATTAGATGTACAGAGTGTAGTAATAGGATGAACAAGAGCACCAGAGCGAGTTTCTAGGACATATCCATTGATGCCCTCTGGCCTGTCATATTTGCATAACTATAAGGGCAAAAATCAATGGCAAAAAGGGTTTACTTGTATGTTTGTATTTCAAAGCCCTTTTTATTGCAAGGTTAAAGTTAGAATGTAAGACCTCTTATGCCTGATGTCCTTACGGATGGGATAATTCCTCCTTTATTATGGATGGGATAATTCCCCAGAGTTATGGATGGGATAATACAATGGAATTATGGATAGGATAATTCCTCCATTATTATGGATGGGATAATTCCTCCATTATTATGGATGGGATAATTCCTCCATTATTATGGATGGGATAATTCCTCCATTATTATGGATGGGATAATTCCTCCATTATTATGGATGGGATAATTCCTTCATTATTATGGATGGGATAATTCCTCCATTATTATGGATGGGATAATTCCTCCATTATTATGGATGGGATAATTCCTCCATTATTATGGATGGGATAATTCCTCCATTATTATGGATGGGATAATTCCTCCATTATTATGGATGGGATAATTCCTCCATTATTATGGATGGGATAATTCCTCCATTATTATGGATGGGATAATTCCTCCATTATTATGGATGGGATAATTCCTCCATTAATATGGATGAGATAATTCCTCCGTTATTATGGATGAGATAATTCCTCCATTATTATGGATGGGATAATTCCTCCATTAATATGGATGAGATAATTCCTCCATTATTATGGATGGGATAATTCCTCCATTATTATGGATGGCATAATTCCTCCAAAATTATGGAGGGGATAACTCTGCTAGAAATAATGTATTGTGGCGGACACGAAAGCACTGACGTGGTGGCATCACCCCACACACCAAGTGGGGGTGGGCCACGCCCGGGAGAGAGGCGTGGCCTCACGATATACACAGGGCGCGCAGCCCTGAGCAGCTCAGTATTACAGTGAGCTCTTGAATAAAGACTCTTACAAATTACCGCGTTGTCCGCTTCCTCCTTGCTCACAAGCAGCGCGCGTAATACCGCGCTTTACTGGTGATCCTCGACGTTGGATCTGCCTTAGCGATCCTTCCAAACACGACGCCATTGCCATGGCCAACAACGCGATGTCGGTTAAACTTCCCGAATTTTGGGAGGCCCAGGCCGAAGTTTGGTTCGTCCAAGCCGAAGCCCAGTTTCAGCTTCGGCGCCTCACCGACGATGACACGCGCTACTGCCACGTCGTCGCCTCCCTCGGGCCCGGCACGGCCGCTCAAGTTGTGTCCGTCCTTCGCCACCCACCAGACGGCCACAAGTACGAGGCACTCAAGCGGCTGCTCCTAGCCACGTTCGGCCTCACGGAGGACGCACGGGCCGACCGCCTCCTGGATCTCCCCGAGCTCGGCGACACGTGCCCGTCGGTCCGAATGGACCATATGCTGTCACTGTTGGGCGACGAAGCCCCTGGTTCTCTATTCCGGGCGCTTTTCCGCCGCCAACTTCCAGCACAGGTACACCTCGCGTTGGCCGGGACCGTGCTAACGGAACCCCGAGCATTGGCCGCCGTGGCGGACAGGTACTTCGCGGCTTCGGACACGCGGGCGAGAGTCGGTGCGGCCCACCTCATGGATCCCGAGGCCAATGCTGATCCACAGCATCAGCTTCCACAGCATGCTGATACGCACCTCGTGGCTGCCGCCACGCCCCGCCCACCGCCTCGGTGAAAACCGCCACCGCGGGGAAAACCGCCAGCTCCACCGGCCTGGCGGAGCCAGCCACGCTCCTCCAGCTCCACCACCTGGTGCCGGTTCCATGCCAGGTTCGGCCACGAGGCTCTACAGTGTCATCCGCCATGCTCCTTCGACAGGTCGGGAAACGCCCGGGCCGGCGCTCGATAGTGGCAATGAGCACCGGCTGTTCGAACAGCCTGCTGTTCATCACGGACACCTTATCCGGGCGCCGTTACCTGTGCGACACAGGAGCGCAGGTGAGTGTCGTTCCTGCTGGTACGTCGGACAAGCACGCCGCGGGCGGGGGCCCTGCGCTGCTTGCCGCAAACGGAACGCCCATCCGTATGTACGGAAAATGCTGCCTCTCTCTGCGGTTCGGAGGGCAGGTTTTCCGATGGTCGTTCGTCACCACTGACGTGCCCATGGCACTGCTTGGCGCGGACTTCCTGTGCGCAAATGGGCTCCTGGTCGACGTAAAGCACAGACGTCTTTTCCAGGCCGAGACGTTCAGCTCGCTCGCTTGTGCGCTGCCCAGCTCGTCGAGCAGCCCACTGAGCGGCTCACCGAGCGGCTTGCCAAGCGTCTTGCTGAACGGTTCGGTTCCGGCCACGTTGATCTGTACGCTTCTGGCAGCGGACGAATTCACCCGCCTCATCGCCGGCTTCCTGGCCCTCATGCGGCCCACCTTCTCGGCCGGGGCCGTCCACGGGGTGGCCCATCACATCCCCACCGTTGGGCCACCGGTCTACGCCCAGGCACGCCGCCTCGAGCCGACGAAGTTGGCGGTAGCAAAAGCGGAGTTCGCTACCCTGGAGCGACTCGGCATCGTTCGGCGCTCGGAGAGTGCTTGGGCGTCGCCGCTGCACATCGTGCCGAAGCCCGGCGGGGGATGGCGACCGTGCGGGGACTATCGCCGTCTCAATGACGCCACCACCCCCGACCGCTACCCCGTCCCCCACATTCAGGACTTTTCCGCCCGTTTGGCGGGCATGTCCTTCTTCTCGAAGGTGGACCTCATACGCGGTTACCATCAGGTCCCCGTCAGGCCGGAGGACGTCCCGAAGACGGCGGTCATCATGCCGTTCGGACTCTTCGAATTCCTGCGGATGCCCTTCGGTCTGAAGAATGCGGCTCAGGCGTTCCAGCGGCTGATGGACAGCGTCCTGCGCGACTTGGATTTTGTATACGTCTACCTGGACGATATCCTCGTCGCCAGCGCGTCCCGCGAAGAGCACCTACACCACCTCCGCACGCTCTTCGAACGCCTGGGCCAGCATGGCCTGATTGTGAACCCCGCAAAGTGCCGGTTCGGCATCGCCGAACTCGATTTTCTGGGGCACCGCGTCACCAGGCACGGAGCCGTCCCCCTGCCGGCCAAGGTGGAGGCGGTGAAGGGGTTTCCGCGCCTCCGCACGATCAGGGGGCTGCAGGAGTTCCTGGGCATGGTGAACTTTTACCATCGGTTCCTGCCCCGTATCGCCCAGCTCCTGCGCCCCCTGCACGAAGCTCTCCGAGGTAAGCCGGGCAAAGGCGACGTCACCTGGACCGAGCAGATGGACGCGGCGTTCACGGGCGCGAAGCTCGCCTTGGCTAACGCCACCATGCTCGCGCACCCGGCGCCCGATGCGCCGATCGCCCTCACCACCGACGCCTCGGACTACGCGGTGGGCGCGGTGCACGAGCAATGGGTGCATGGAGCTTGGCAACCGCTGGCGTTCTTTAGCCGGCAGCTTCGCCCGCCCGAACGCCGTTACAGTACCTTCGACCGCGAGTTGCTCGGGCTTCACTTGGCGGTCAGGCACTTCCGCCATCTGCTTGAGGGCCGTGCGTTCACGGCCTTCGTCGACCACAAGCCGCTGGTCTTCGCGATGGGCAAGGTCATCGAGCTGTGGTCGGCCCGGCAGCAGCGTCACCTCTCGGCCGTGTCCGAGTACACGACGGACATCCGGCACGTCGCGGGGAAGGACAACCCGGTGGCGGATTGCCTTTCCCGGGCCGTCGCCCACGCAGTCCACCTCGGCATCGACTATGCCCAGATGGCAGCGGACCAGGCCGCTGACCCCGACGTCCAGGCCTTGCGGACCTCCGTCACGGGCCTCTGCGTCACCGAGGTGCCGTTCGACGGCGCGGGCGCGGCCCTCTTGTGCGACGTTTCCCTCGGGCGGCGTCGCCCCATCGTGCCCGCGGGCTGGCAGCGCCAGGTGTTTGACGCCATCCACGGCCTGTCCCACCCGGGCGCGAGGGCCTCCCAAAGGTTGATCGCCGACAAATTCGTCTGTCATGGCCTCCGGAAGGCCGTCCGCGGCTGGGCCAGGACGTGCCTCGCGTGCCAGCGCGCCAAGGTGCACCTGCACACCCAGGCCCTGTTGGACCCGTTTACGGTGCCGGAACGCCGGTTTGACCACGTCCACGGGGACCTCTGCCCCCCTCGCGGGGTTTCACCCACGTCCTCACCATGGTCGACCGCACCACCCGGTGGCCGGAGGCCGTGCCCTTGGCGTCGACGACGGCGGCAGACGTCGCGCAGGCTTTCATCGCCACCTGGGTCGCCCGGTTCGGTGCCCCCTCAGACATCTCGTCCGACCGCGGCCCCCAGTTCACCTCGGAGCTCTGGGGGGCGGTCGTGCAGGGGCTCGGGGTCCGGCTGCACCGAACCACGGCCTACCACCCCCAGGCTAACGGCCTGTGTGAGCGATTTCACCGCTCATTGAAGGCCGCGCTCCGGGCCACCCTCCGCGACGGCGGCTGGGTCGACAGGCTCCCCTGGGTCCTGCTGGGCCTCCGGACGGCGCCCAAGGAGGACCTGCGCGCATCCGCGGCGGAGTTGGTCTTTGGGCAACCGCTGCGGGTGCCGGGCGAATTCCTCCCCGACTCCACGGCACCATGGTCGCGCTCCGCTCTGCAGGAGACCGCCCAGAGGTTCGCCCCGGTGCCGACGGCACGCCACGGGCACCCACCGACGCACGTCGCCCTGGAGCTTCGCACGGCGGAGTACGTCTTCGTCCGCCACGATGCCCATCGGACACCACTGCGGCCCCCGTACGACGGGCCTTTCCACGTGCTGGAGACCAGGGTGAAGCACTTCACCCTGGACATCGGCGGTACTCCTGACCGCGTTTCTGTGGACCGCCTCAAGCCGGCCCACCTCGACGTGGACCATCCAACGCCGGTGGCCCGACCCCCGCGTCGGGGCCACCCCCCTGCGGGCGGACCCCCGGCACCGCCCTGCTCCGCCGCCACGCCGCCCCCCGGTCCTGCACCCATCCCAGGGGCAGCCGGAGGCATCCCAGATGGCATCCCTGCATCCCAGACGCCGCCAGTCACCAGGGGGCGCTTCGGCCGGGTCATCCGTTTGCCCCGCAAACTGACCCTTCAGGTGCGCGGGGATTCTGGGGCCGCGTGTGGCGGACACGAAAGCACTGACGTGGTGACATCACCCCGCACACCAAGTGGGGGTGGGCCACGCCCGGGAGAGAGGCGTGGCCTCACGATATACACGGGGCGCGTAGCCCTGAGCAGCTCAGTATTACAGTGAGCTCTTGAATAAAGACTCTTACAAATTACCGCGTTGTCCGCTTCCTCTTTGCTCACAAGCAGCGCGCGTAATACCGCGCTTTAGTATTTTGTTTATCGCCCATGTCTCATGCAGCAGGAGATGCTGTTTTGCAATCACTTGTGTGTGTGTCTGTCCAGGATCTGTGTGTGTCTGTCCAGGATGTCTGTGTGTGTCTGTCCAGGATGTCTGTGTTTCTGTCCAGGATGTCTGTGTGTCTGTCCAGGATGTCTGTGTGTCTGTCCAGGATGTCTGTGTGTCTGTCCAGGATGTCTGTGTGTCTGTCCAGTCTGTCTGTGTGTGTCTGTCCAGTCTGTCTGTGTGTGTCTGTCCAGGCCATAACTTTTTTAAAACCATTTTAGCTTTTGTCATAAAATTTTAAATAAAGTTTTATTATGCGAATATAGAGAAGGCAAATTAATAAATTCGTCAAAAGGTCAAAGGTCAGCATCACCGAAAAGCATAAATTTTCATCCAATTGACCTGAAATTTAAATTTACCATTTGAGTTTTGTCATCAAATTTTCAACGACGCTTTATTATGAGAATATGGAGAAGACAATTTAATAACTTGGTCAAAAGGTCCAAGGTCAGCGTCACATAAAATCGTCAATTTTCATCTGAATGACCTGAAATTTTAAGAATTTGCATATTGGGTCACAAAATTGGTTTACCAATCAAAAGCTAGAAGCTGATTGTTATTTTTTTTGTTTAGATAAAATGTCAGAACAGAGGTCAAGGCTGCAAAAAATCGTCAATTTTCAGTTTGTACCTTTTTAAGCTGTTTTTGTCATGTTTAGCATACAGAAGATAAAGCAGACGTCTGAATACAAAGCAGATGCAAACAGGCTTTGCATTTTCAGATGCTTTCTAGTTATGACTTGTCATACCCTCTCCCACCAGTATTGGTACTACGCCATAGATAATTACATGTGGAGTGAATTTGGGCCCTAACCCCACACTGGTCTATGAATTTTCTTTTTTTTTTGGCTAAAACCCTCTCGTGCACACCACAAGTACAAACAGCAGTCTTCAACCCATTCCATCCAGCAGTTCAGGGTGTATATAAATCAAAACACACACACACACACACACACACACACACACACACACACACACACACACACACTTCTTGAATTATAGTATGATTTGTGGTGTCAAGGAAGTCTTAGATGATAGTTTAATATCTTGTATTAAAGTGCCTTTCGTCTGTGAATTGCCTTTTTATTTTTGTAATAAAATAGGATTTTAATATCAAAGTCTCTGTCTGTGTATCTGTCCGTTTCCTTGTGAAGACAATACAGAATACGTTTAAAAATTGTTTTTTTAACCTCCTCTGCACTGTTAGGCACAAAAGGCTACCGAGGAAGTTTCTTAATTACAGTAACACAATAATATTACCATTACAATTACAATTGTACTTATAATTAATATTACAAAATATTAAATAAATTAAATAAATACAATTAAATAATTTAAAAAATATTTATATATATATATATACATAATTAAATTATTACATTATTTAAAATATTATATTGCATTTATATTTACATTTATAAATTTATATTACAATAATTACAATTTAAATATTATTACAATAAATTATTTACAAAATATTATTAAAATAAAATTTATACAAGTAATACATTTATAAAACTAATTACAATTAAAAATATAATTAAATAATTACAATGATAAAGAAGCTTAATTACAATTACAATTTCTTAATTACAGTCTTAATTACATCTCTGGTGTTGGTCTGGTAATCTGGTAATTAAGTCTTAATCCCTGGTGTTGGGCTAGCGGCTAGGGTGCCGGCTTAGGATCCTAGGATCCTGGGTTCGAATCCCGGTCAATCGCTGAATTAACGCCAGGGGGGTTGACTCAGCCTGTCATCCTTCCGAGGTCGGCAAATTGAGTACCAGTTCACTGGTAATTCCCTGCTTGTCGTTAAAGGCGGCAAAAAGGGTTGGCGTCAGGAAGGGCATCCGGCCGTAAAACATTGCTTCAAAAAGGGGACCGAAAAACAACAACAACCACAGTTCCTGAAAAAGGCCAACCCCCGCTTGCGGGGAAAAATGGCCTCTAAAGGTGTTTTTTTTTTTTTTTTAATTACAGTCTTAATTACAGGAGTTACAGTCCTGGATGAGCCTTCATTCCGACGCGGAATACTCGACTAATTGTGCAGGAATTTGGAATGTATTGATCTTGCCGGCGATAGCTCACCTACTCTTCAAAGTACACTGTGGGATATTTAATGTCCAGCAACTAATGCTAACATATGAGACATCAAGTTTAACGGCCATCCGAGGGACGCTACATGCATCGATGTCTGTGAAACCCAGGATGTCAATTTATAGCTCGGTTGAGATTCAAACTCAGGCAAGACATCTCAGAGGAGAGCGCGTTTACAATCTAGGCCATCCTGCCATGCCACAAATATAATAAAAAAAACATTATTTTGGACATTACACAATATGTAACTGAAATAATATCACTAATACTAATATAAACTTCACTAATATAGACTAATAATGGAAGTGAATGTAAATACGTCTTATTTTCCATAAATGTTTCTCACTTCCTTCAACATAAACTCCACATAGATTCACGTATAATATCTTCTCCATTATCAGGTGTGCTTCTGGGACAGTTGTGCGTAAAGCAAAAAAATTTCTCAATATAATTATTTTGGTCTGTTTATCATTGTATGAGTTTGGGAACATTACCAAACTGGTCCATTTTTCTGATCTTCAAAGCAAAAAGCAATAATTCTCTTGCCAGAGTCATACGATTCCATTTGTAAATTCAACAGATAAATGTGTGTACATCCAGCTCCACATCCTCTTCATAAATCACGTTTAGCAAAACGAGTTGTTCGTTGTTCATTGTGATTCCCCTTGAGAATTACAGCAAACGCAACACCGCAATCTATCGCATTTATCCTGAAGCCAAAGGGATTGTGATAACAGACTCTAAATTGATTTGAATAATCTTTTAGAAACACTAGACAATTCTCTGCAAACTGGATGAATTTCATGGAATAGCTTCCAAAGATATGAGCAATCAAATAGTTTCCGTTTTAATGAAAATGAGTCTTTTAGACTTAATAATGAATTCTTTCCATTTTTTTCAGGGTTCCCAGCAGAACCAACCTAATGAAAACCCGAGCCAGCGACAGGGCCCTGCTAGAGGCCCAGCTGGCATCGCTTCCAATGGTCCGAGCTCGAAAGTCGGCTCGGCTGGCACTCTACAACTGGGTGAAGCATGCGGCATGCGGATGTTACAGCAAAAGTTGCTCAGCCTGAACATGTCTGAAGAGAAATGAGCCCAGAAACTGTGCCAGAGCTGAGTCTGGAAGCTCATCCACAGCTCTGAGCTGCGATCAGTGAGTCTTTGGATCGTACGCTGCCCACGAGCGTGTGATATGTGCCTCAGCCATAATGCCTAGAGCTACGTCATGATTGTTTCCTCCATGCCAGTCGACATGCCATCCGATTATCAGGTGTGTTTGACATGTTTGGTGCACCATAAACGAAGAACGATAATATAGCGGGAGTTCCTGGACGCAGTTGAGGCAGCAATTACAAGAAGTAATTACAATTACAGGCAGCAATTACACTTAACCTTTTTATATTTATCACATGGAAGCAAGCCTACTGCTGATTGGCTAGTGGATCTACTGTGCAGCACGATTTGCCAACAAGCTTAATTAAATATTTAGAGGCATCTATTTTAATGGCTAATCATATTGACTATTATATCCCAAATAAATATATTTAGGCTCGGTTTATAAACAATTTATTTTGCTTTCTGTGTGCCCGTTAGATGAAACGGTTAAAATTAACGAGATGCTGTAGAAAGGGAAGATATATTATATGATATGATGTATTTTGAATCAATTGGAGTGTTCTATTTCCTAAATGTTTTTACGATATTTGCAAAGTATAGTTTTGTAAGTTTTCATGGTAAATGAGAAATATGGCACTTTGGTGTGTATGGTCAAAGCAATTTTAAAAAACCTAAACAGTTTTACCATAACGGTTTCAGTCTATCTCGGAGAATTGGATTCTGAGCTTCCTCAAGAACAATCGTGGAGTTTACGTTCTCCGTCTTATCCGCAGGCCTTCAAAACTCTGTGCCAATACCGTGATGTAATGATAAGTCAAATGCTACAAAAATACTTTGTTTTAAGGTATTCTTAATTATATTTTGCTTCAAATGACATTATTTAGTATGAGTTTACTTACTTTCATTGCTTTAATCTCTTTTTTCCATCAGTAGAAAAATATGTTTCAAATTTCAGAACTGATAATGTTGTTTCTTGCTCGCATTCTCTTCTTTTTTTGGGAAAATATTTTTATTTACTAAAAATTGATTATGTAAATCCCTTTACTGACATTTCTATCCAGCAACTTATTACATGTAAACGACTCCTATGAATATTTATATAACGACTCCTATATGCTCTGCAGGGAAAATGGCCTCGAAAGGCAGTTCCAGTTGTTGTATATTGGTCAAGTCCTCTCATATGCTGGAATGAGTTATCTGGGGAGCACACGAGTGGATCAAATCATGCACATATCTATCCTGTTGGATAATTACCATTGCAGTTGGAAATCTTTTTTTTCTCTGTAATTCTCGACATGAGAAAACTGGCCATGTCTGATCATCGTTTGTTGCTATGTGGGACCCTGAGATCTGTCTATGTGGTATCCCCAAAGAATCGATTCTTCTTCTTTCATATGCAGCACAATGCCCTGGGTAGTATCATTGGAAGAGGGTGTGGCTGTGTCGCCGACGCAATGCCCTCTGTAGATAATTAGGGCAGGAAATCGGAATTTGTTTCAGGGTATACCTGAAACCACACCGTGGGTCTTTAGAGTCCGTCAACTAATGCCAGCAGACGGGACATCCGGTTTGACATCCTTACAAGGGACTGGACATGCAACGATGAATCAACCTGTCTGTGAAACACCAGGATGGCAGTGTATAGCTGGGCCAGAGATTTGAACCCGGGCTGGACGGCCTAGAGGCGGGTATACGTACACCTCGGCATTCCTGTCAGCCCAGAGGACTCGACGAATGAGATCATCTTACTTTGGCAAAACAAATCTGCAAATATGCGTCTGAGTTACCACCAACAGAGGCAATGCCCTTTTCTCAAAATCCGATCAAGAATCCAAACAAATTTCCAATTAGACTTGGGTCCTCTTGTCCAGAGAGGTATCGGAGGATGCATCCTTGTACTGGCAAGGAAGATCAAACACAATTCTCAGGGTTGTGTTTGAATTCTCTGTACAATACACTCCATGATGAGTAAGGTAGAAATCTAACTTTACATCAGCCCCTAACTCTTCTTTAGTTAAATGACCAGCCCAGCCATTTTTTCATCCTCTGTTATGGCCCCGTTACACTTTTTTTTCTCTTGGGTTATTTCAACACATTCTGCTCCAGTGACAGGAATCTCTTCTTAAAAAGTGAATTTTTGTTTGGAAATAGAAACCAACCTCTCATCCAAGGCAAGCCTGTGACGTAACGATTCCCTTGCTTCCTGCTGGTGATTTCAAGTTTAGTGTTTCAAAATCGTAGATCTTTCTCTGTCCACCTTCTTAACAAAGTGAATTGAACGGACCGGTGATACCACCTATATATTTTCCAAGACAATGAAATACCATCACAGTCTCGTACGTTTACCCATTGACTGAAATTGTAAAAATTTGCGGACTTCTTCCATGAGATGTAAATGTCTACACTGAACCTCCATAATTATGTCTAATGAACCAGGCTTATGGAGAAATGAAACATCAAACAAAAGGGAGAGCGAGTGCAGCCATAATCTGGTCAAAGCGGGCACACTCACTCACTGGTTTGCATGTGAAGTTCTTCCCCAAATTTTAAGCTAAAACCCAAAACTTTAGTCTCCTTTAATTAGGCTGATTTAACTTCTCACTTCCTACAACTTTTTGCATAAATATCGAGGCTCGTGTGAGAGCTAACATTAATCAGAAAAAACAAACGGACACATAAAACATAAGATAAAGGGAGCGGGAGACAAGATGAGGAGAGAGAGGGAAGCACACAAGTACAACAAGTGGATCTGGGGTGAAATTAGCGGGGGTAGAAAAGTTCAAGGTTTTGGATTGGGGAAGATAAGAGATGGTGGTGAACAGGTGTTTTAAAGACTTGGCGGGAGGAGTGGGATTGAAG
The DNA here is from genome assembly GCF_964187855.1 of Myxine glutinosa. Lineage (NCBI taxonomy): Eukaryota > Metazoa > Chordata > Myxini > Myxiniformes > Myxinidae > Myxine > Myxine glutinosa. Next base: position 178,525,947 of record NC_136267.1, read on the forward strand.
AGAGTGAGGGACTTTGTTTCAGAGGTGGGAGAAAAGAGGAATGAAAGATAAAGTCCTTCATGTCTGCCTTGCAAATCTAGAGCTTTCACAACGTTTTACCGCAATCAACAGGTGTATTCTTTTCATGGATGTTTCCATTTTCTGACCTGAATAGAACTCTTACTACTAGAATTAGACTCTCGAAATCAACTGCTGCCATTGCTCCTTGCTCCACAAGCTTTGGGAAGGTCTGTTAATAAAAGGGGAGAGAGGAAGGTTTGGGGTAGGGAGGGGGAGGGGGGGGGGGGTGTCATGTGACTGAATAAAACATCCCTCTCGTATTTCTTTTTTTAATCTACATTCCCTTATCAAGTGCAACCGTTAGTCAAACATGTGGAACACAACCGGAACCGGAACCAGAACCAGATACCCTTAACTTGTACTGAATTTGTGCATCAACTGTTGAATCAGGAACGTTCGCACACACATGGACCTTATTGTCTCCCTGACGTATGTCATTGTCTCCCATGTCTCCCATTGTCATTGTCTCATGTCTCCCAATATGTCATTGGAACCTCACCTGTGTTAATCATGTCAGTTGCCATACATTATTCCCATTTCCTTATGAGATGGTCAGGTAAGCGCTTCATGATTTGTCCGCAGAATTGGCATAAATGTCCGCAGAATAGCAATTCTTGGGGAAATATCCACGGAATTGATAATGTGTAGCGAAGATGCGCACACTTCCTACCTGGTGTTTGTATAAATATTTACACACCTTTGCTGACTTGTTAAATAAATGCACATGTGACTACGGTGAGGTCAGTGAGCTCATGCCGCTCGATGCTCAATGACGACTCGGACACTGTTTGGCTCCATGAAATGTGTTTTGGCCCCAGAAGTTGACTATGGCATGCCAGAGAAGCACAGATGAGGAATACCTGGACCCTTGTTCTGATATTCAATGGTGATCTGACGTTGATATCTTTAGTCTACCCAATGGGCAAGGGCTACGTCCCTCATGAAATAATTCAGGTTTGAAGTCACCTTTGAGAATTTCAAAAGAAAACATACCTGAAGAGTGGATCTCTGCAACATTATCGAACAACTTCACCTGATCAAGGCAAAACGAATTGACTGATGCTCTGTGCTGTTCAATGTCCTGTTGAATCTCTCATTCAGGTGACACCGTGATGGTTGTTGTTGTTTATGTGGTGTTAGTCATGATCTTCTCAAACGATATCTTTGTGGTTCACTCTTTTGTTAAGTTGAAGGATTTTGATAATATATGCTTGCCTGTGTTGTCTCCATCTCATTTATACTGATTGTAAAGCTTTTGTAAATATGTGAGTATTATACCGAAATACAGCAGTGTATTTTAGTAAACCTGCTTTCTGTGTTTTGTTTTCTTGTGGCATCCGTGCCAGACAGGTTGAGTTTAAATACAATTTGTTTTATATCACAATTGCAGGGGTTAATTGCCTGGCAATTTCCGGGATTGAATCACAGCAAGAAGGTTATTTGGACAATCGAGACTATTGTGTGTAATTACAGACTTGGCATTTAATATGGAATATATTTTTTTTCCTTGACTTGGGATTAGTTTCTGAACTCAGTCTATCAATCTGGTGAGTTTCTTTTACGCTTCGGTGATTTCTTTGTTAAAAGAACCATGTCACTGATTGTCTGTCGCAGCAAGAAGTCAATAACAGGATTATATCACAGGTGGCCTGACAAAATGTACGGACAGGTACATTTGACGATTGGCTTCACAATCGGGTATATAAGGGTTGTTGCGTTCTGTATTAGTGGAAAACGACTGCTGCACGTCTACAAAAGTTATTGCCGCTTCCTCTGGAGATGATCCGTCAACTCGACAATGCTGTTTGTCATGGAGTGGTGGCTTTACGAAATTCCGGCATGAAACAGCGTGCTATTGGTCGGCAGTATGGCATCACTCAAGGTCAGGTGTCAAAGATCCTGAAACGAAATGCTCAGAGGGGTGTCCCTACTCCAATACCGAGGCCAGGACGTCCCCGCAGAACCAGAAGGAGGGATGATCGCCAGCTGCACCGGTTAGTCCGCAATGGCCGTACCAAGTCAGCTAATCGGCTTAGGGCTGAGTGGCAGCAACTGACAAATGTGCCTATATCCAGAAGGCAAGTCAACCAACGACTGGTTCAAGCAGGCTATCGTGCCAGGCGTCCCCTGAGAAAGCCACGCCTGACCAGACAACACCGCCAGTGCCGATTGCAGTGGGCCAGAGAGCACCGTCAATGGCAGCCAGAACACTGGAATCACGTGATCTTCAGGGAGACGAGTCTAGATTTCTGGTCTATCGTCAAGATGGCCGCGTCCGAGTGCGCAGACAAGTGCATGAAGCCTACAACGAAGATTGTATATTGCCAAGAGTCCAAGCTGGAGGTGGTGGGGTGACCGTTTGGGCTGCTTTTCATGCAGGGGGCAAAACTGACCTGGTTGTACTGAATGGAAACCTGAACCAGTTCAAGTACAGGGCCATTCTGGAAGAAACATTGCTTCCATTTGCTCGTGCAGCCTTTCGAGGAAACTTTGTCTTCCAAGATGACAATGCACGGCCTCATCGTGCTCGCATGATCCAACACTTTCTTGCTGACCAGTGACCATGGTGTGGAGCATATGGAGTGGCCTGCCATGTCCCCGGATATGAATCCGATAGAGAACTTGTGGGCAGAATTAACGCGTCAAATCGACAACTTGGACCAGCAGCTTACCTCTTCGTGAATTGCAGCAGGCAATTGTCACTGCATGGCAAGCGATTCCTGTCCAAACCTTGGCAAATCTCGTGAACAGCATGCCTCAACGTGTACGTGCTCTCCTGAATGCTCGTGGGGGTTACACGAAGTACTGAACTGTAATTTTACTGTCCGTAATCCCAGTCATAATTTAGCTTTTGTTTTTGTTGAAATTTTTTTTGGCTAATGTGCAAAATAAAGAGATACTTCTGGAAAACGTACAGAAGTTTAACACAGTACTGTCCGTGAATTGAGTTAAATATCAGTTTACATCACCTTCAAGGATCAATTTATTTGCTTCGAAATGTCAAATGTGGTTTTTGTTTATTTTAAAGGTCACATTAACAAAATCTAGAATAATTTCAACATAATTCCAATGAACTTTTGGTTCGAAGTCATCTTGAAAGGTAAGTTCACCCCCACAAAAAAAATATTCCATATTAAATGCCAGGTCTGTATGTTGGGAAAGTCAATTGCACCTCTGACACTGTCAAGACCGGAAAGAAGTAGTTGTACCGTATACGTCGGACGTT